>NW_021940750.1:13669527-13972027 GCF_001715985.3 Manacus vitellinus
GGGAAGGAAGGAGGGAAGGGAAGGGAAGGGAAGGGAAGGGAAGGGAAGGGAAGGGAAGGGAAGGACAGTATAATTATGCATTTTTTTTGAGCTGGGTGAAAATCAGTTGTGGTGGTATAACTGAAGTTACTTATGCTTGGAGGGCCAAATCCTCTCTCTGTTGTGTAGCCAAAGTAAACAAATTGTAAAACAGAGTTTGAAGATGAATTGAAAATATCTCTGTAGGCCATAGATTACCTGTAAAAACAGAATATAACTGCTGTGTTATATTTGTGGCATCTCCTGTAACTGTTGTGGGTTGTACCTCAGATGTGAAATTTTCCTTATATGTTTATATGCAAAACTATCATAATCTTTTAGACTTCCCATTGCACTTTCTCCTACCAACAAGACATAAGGACAACAGGTTTAAATCCACCAAGCCACCTCATGGATCTTGCTCTTAAAGTGTCCTACACATAGAATTTTACTACTTGTTTCAAAGATTCCACTTCACAGAAATTCATACAAAAAATAACATACCGAGGGTTCATTATGGGAAATTTAAATATTCACTACTGCGGAACTGCAAGCCAGTTTATACATTTTATTCTAAAATGGCACTTTCTTGCCTTAGATATAAAAAAGTCCCATGCAAAGGATATCTCTTGCTTTACAATAAATATTAAATGTATCCAAACTCTTGCTATATTTGTGGAGGGGTTTCATAAAATTGATGTATTTAAGCTAAATATTACCACAACCAGCTGAGATCTGCAGTGTGGTTGGGTAAATATGAATTTTCAAATGTGTCTCTGGGTTTATGGAACATATTGCGATATCTACTTCTCCCAGTATGAATATTCACACTTTTGTATGAAGTGGGACAGGATGAGCAGAGCTGTTTTTGAAAAGATATTTTATATGTATAACAGCACCACAAAAGTCATGTGTTCAAAGATTCAATATGACATGAGAAGTATGTATTTGTTAACTTCCCATTTTTGGTCCCAAATCTTAGTTGAGATGGACAATTAATAATAATTACCAAACCCTACAAGCATTGGAGCTCTAATCCCATGATATTTGATCTTGCCATTTATTAGAAAAGTAGAATCTGTTTTACATGTTAGAATGTTTAAACCAGGACTATTAAGTGCTAGTCCTGGTCTCATAAAAAATGTAGTTAGATTCTACTGTGTTTTCTATAGGCATTTTAATCCATTTCAAGCATATACAAACTTCATTCCAAGAATATTGAATAGACATATATGACATTATGCCCAAAGTGAAAAATGCAAACAAAAATACAAAATAGCTTCCCTGCTACAACCCCTTTTGTTTTTAACCAGGGTACAATGAGATGTCAGTTTTTCAGACTGTTCAGGATCAGCATTGATATGGACAGGCAATATGCACTGGAACTGGTGCATTGCATCTCCATGTCTGTTTGAAATGGGTACTGGATGACTCCTATAAAAAAGATCCACTTTTTAAAAGAACTTCCAGCATTCAGGATCTAGGTCTCAATTCTCCCTTTTTATTGAAAGAGAAAGACACAAACTCAGCCTCTTGACTTACTTTCTCCTCCTTACTTTGTGAAGTTAGTGGAGATTTTCATAGGGTAGGTATTTAGATTAGATATTAAGAAAAATTTCTTCACAGAAAGTGTGATCAAGCATAGGAATAGGCTGCCCAAAGAAGTGGTGGAATCAAAACCCCTGGAAGTATTCAAAAGGTGTGTAGATGTGGCACTTGGGGACATGGTTTAATGGTGAACACAGTGGTGCTGGGTTAGTGGTTGGGCTTGAACTTAGAGATCTTTTCCAACCTCAGTGATTCCATAATTCTATGATCCTGTCAACCAGTACCCAGAAGTCCCTCTCCTCAGGCTGCTCTCAATCAATTCTCAGCACAGCTTGTATTTGTGTTTCAGATTGGCCTGCTCAGGTGCAGGACCTTGTAATTTGTTATGTTGAACTTCATGAGACTCATGCAGCTTCATCTCTCAAGCCTGTCAAGGTCCCTCTGGATGGTATCTCTTCCCTCCAATATGTTGACTGCACCAAAAATTTTGGCAGTGGTGTCAAACTCACTGAGGGTAAATTCAATCCCACTGTCCATTTCAAAGACATTAAATGGCATCAGTCTCAACACCGACCCCTAAGGAAAACCAGTCATCATTGGTCTCCACTTGGATATTGAGACGACGGTTTGACTACAGCCAGTAAGCCAATTCCTTATCTACCAAGTGATTCATCATCAAATCCATGTCTCTCTTTTAAGAGATGAGGACGCTACGTGGGACAGTATCAAATGCTTTGCACAAGTCCAAACAGATGGAGTCAGCCGCTCTTTCTTCATCCACCAATGTTATAACGCGTCATAGAAGCTCACTAAATTTGTCAGGTGTAACCTTAATAAAGCCATGTTGGCTGTCACTGATCACCTCCTTATTTTCCATGTGCCTTAGCATAACTTCCAGGAGGATCTGCTCCACGATCTTGACAGGCCCTGAGGTGAGACTGACCAGCCTGTAGTTCCATGGGTCTTCCCTATTTTTCTTTTGAAAAAATGGGTGTTATGCTTCCACTTGCCTGGTCAGTGGGAACTTCATCAGGCTGCCATGATTTCTCAAATATGATGCATAGTGGCTTAGCTATTTCCTCTGTCAGTTCTGGGAGAGTTCAGGTTCCCTCAGGACCTGCAGATGTTTGTCGTCAGGTGCCATGGACTTAAGAACCTTCAAGTTTCTTAGATTTTCTCAAACCTGATCTTCTTCTACAGCAGATGGTTCTTCATTCTCCCAGTCCCTGCCTTTGGCTTCTACAACTTGGCTAGTGTAGCTGGAGCACTTGCTGGTGAAGAACAAGGCAAAAAATTCATTGAGTACCTTAGCTGCTCCACATCACAAGGTAATCTGGTCTCCTCTTGCCTTCCAGAGAACCAACATTTTTCCTAGTCTTCCTTCTATCACCAGTGTACCTACAGAAGCTTTCCTTCTTGACCTTGATCTCCCTGGTGAGGTTTAATTCTATCAGGGTGTTAGCTTTCCTAACCTGACCCCTGTCAGGACATTTTCTCTGTATTTCTGTTGGGCTACCTGTCCCTGCTCCCACTCTCCTCAGGCTTCCTTTTTCTGCTTGAGCTTGCCCAGGACTCCTTGCTCATCCATGCAGGCTTCTTGTCGGCATTTTTACTGATTTCCTCTTTTTTGAGATTGATGCCTCAGAGCTTTTTGGATTTTTTAACTTTTGTAGATTTTAGAAGTAGTTGTGTATTGAATGTAGATTTTAATGTAGCTGTATTATATTCCTTACCCTGTAGCATAATGTTTACACATTCCCAATCCTACTATCCCATTCCATACCAATCCCTCTAAATTCTGTTAATGTGTTTAGTCTTCTTTTCAAGATAGAATTGTAGAAAAGCCTGGACCAGAAGATATCACACAGACACAGCAACCTTCAAGCCCAGAACTTTGGAGGAGCTCCAAGGATTATATGTACTGCAAAGCAGATGAAGAGGAGGAAGAAGGGGTCCCACATGCCCTCAGATCTAATTCCCTAAGGAGTATGTCAGGGGGCAGAATGGAGCAGAACTGGGGATGGACAGATCTGGGATTGGATGGACCTTATAAAATCATAGAGCCGCTGTCTGAGCGTGCATGTGTTGCTTGTATTCCCTGGGCTTCAGGCCTGAAATTAAAGGACCTACTCCCTTTATCTTATCTTATACACTAAATTGGCCCGGAGTCTTTTTTCTCCGTGGTCTCTTAAGGCAACAAGATGCATCACTGCTCAATTTGTAGGAGGTGATCCTTGAATATCAAACAGGTTTCCTGGACCCCTCTTTCCTCCCAGGATTTTCCTATTAATCGATCAGACCTCAGAGGAGGACAAATTCTGCTCTCCAAAACTCCAGGGCTTTATTCCACAGTACTCTACCAAGCAGGTCTCTGAAGAGGTGTCTCGAAGTCTAGAGCAGCCAGCTTGCTGTACATCCTCCTCACTGCCCTAGGGCCTTTGAACACCACTTTTTCATGGTAACTGCAGCCAAGCCTGCTGACATAATAGTATACATAATAACTTTCAGGTGTTAAACTTCAGAATGTCTTGCTCAGTACTTCTTTACCTCCAGTAAGGGTATGGTTTAATAAACTAGTGATCGATTTTTATTTTTTCAGCATTTTCCTCTTCTATTACTACATGTAAATTTAGGTTAGTGAGACTGTGATTTGCTGAAACACATATTTACCAAGGATATCATGATCTAGATTGAATTTCTGGACCATAAGTTATGTAATGGACAAATAGTAATGTAGTGATAATTACTGAACTGAGTACCTGGAACTAGATTTTCTGAGGAATCTCAATGTACAAGGAACTTACATCACCTTCTTGTTTCTGACCATAGCAACAATTACAATAAAACCAAGGCAGCATGAATGTCATGCAGTTTAGACCAATCTAACTTTAATGTTTTAAACTTAACACTTTTAAAAATAAAAGTCTTTTTAAAGTCAACTGGATTTCATAACTTTATTTCATATGGGCCTCTATGAATCAAGCTAAGATTCTGCAGCTATGGCATATGATATTGTTACTGTTATGACCACAAGTATTTTACCAACTCTATCCTGGGCTGCATCAAAAGAAACATGGTCAGCAGGTTGAGGAAGGTGATTCTCCTCCTCTGCTCTTGTGAGATCCCACCTGGAGTACTGCATACAGTTCTAGTGCCTCCGACATAAGAAGGGCATGGAACTGTTGCAGCAAGTCCAGGGAAGGACCAAAAGTTGATGAGGGTACAGGAGCACCTTCCCTATGAAGACAGGCTGAGAAAGTTGAAGGCGTTCAACCCAGAGAATAGAAGGTGGCATGGAGATCTCACAGCAGCCTTCCAGTATCTGAAGAAAGCTCGAGAGGGACTCTTCATCAGGAGCTGTAGTGATAAGACTGGAGGGAATGGCTTCAGACTGAAAGAGAGCAGGTTTAGTTCAGATGTCAGGAAGAAATTCTTTACTGTGAGGATGGTAAGGCACTGGAAATGGTTGCCCAGAGAAGTTGTGGGTGCCCCAACCCTAGGAGTGTTCAAAGTCAGGCTGGATGGGACTTTAAGCAACGTGGTCTAGTGGGAGGTGTCGCTGCCCATGGCAGGGAGGTTGGAACTAGATGATCTTTAAGGTCCCTTCCAACCCAAACCATTCTATGATTCTAAGAATGACTTAATTTGTTCAGTCTGTTTCCTATAATAGTGCTCATTACAAGAGAAGATAAATGTTTTGCCATTTTCTGTTTTTCTCACGTTAAGTAAAGCAGTAGAATGTTAACACCACATACTGTCTCTGAAAAATACATTGCTTTGACCTTTTGGTTGCTCTGTGTTCTGATTTGATCTGGAAGAAGGTGATTAATGGTGATTATAATAATTACAATGAGAACCTTGAAATATAAATTAAATGAACTAGAAAATGTATAAAATGTTTTGTGCTACTATGCTTGACAACTTTTTTTTTTTGAGGTTTTTCTTGATAATAACAAGTAAAAAATAGCTACATATAAACAGATAGGCTTAATCAAAACCAATAGATATGAACATAACTGATTTGGGGAACATACCCAAATCCGTTAAAATTTAACTCTGTGACAGAAAATGGGGCTGGATTGCGGCAACAGAAAAATCCAACAGAAGCTTATACATGAGCGAACCTTTATATGCTAAAAAAACCAAAAAGTTGGGCTTTGGGTCCAGATCATTATCTATGATTCCTGTTATAGTATATATTCCTCTAGGTGCTACAGGAAAAAGGATATACTTGTCTCTTTGATTTTACCTTACTGATTTTATATTTAGGAGTCTAAACTTCCTGTCGTGTTGTCTGGCTAGTTAACAAGCGTGTTTCATTCATCTGAGATGAAGTCTTAATCTCATAGCAAATGGATCACACATCATGATCATGTTTTAGAGTTGTGTTTTAGATTCTAAAGTTATCACTATAAAAATGCAGAATTTTGTTTACTTTTGTTATAAAACTGTACTGGTTTTGGCCATGATGGAGTTCAATTTTTTCAAAGCCACCCATGTGGAATGTTTTGGAATTGTGAGGAAAGGTGTTGATAAGATGGGAATGTTTTCGCTATTGCTGAGAAGTTCTTCCCTGTTTCTCTCACTGCCCTGCCAGCAAAAAGGCTGGGGGTGCACAATAATTAAGGAGGGAACATAGCCAGGACAACTGACTCCAACTAAACAGGTATTCCATACCATTTGATGTTGGGCTTAACAGTGTCAAAATTGAGGGAAGGTGAAAGGGGAGATATTAGGAGTGATGGCATTTGTCTTCCCAAGTATCTGTTTTGTATATGTGATAAAGCTCTGTTTTCCTGGGGATGGCTGAACTCCTGCCTGCAGTTGAGAAATAGAGAATGAATTCCTTATTTTATTTCCACATGGAGCATTTGCTTTACCTATTAAACTATCTCAACACACAAGTTTTTGCACTTTTACCCTTTGGATTCTCTCTCCTCTCCCACTGCAGGGGAGTGAGTGAGAGCTGTGTGGAGCCAGGCTGCTGACTGGAATGAACCCACAACAAAAGTCAATATATATATATGATAGATGCAGGTTTCATACACGGAGTTACAGTAGTTTGTTTTCTTTTTATAGCTTAAATTCCACTGCATTTGCCAGTACAGGGCAAAATAAAGTCTTGTAAAGAGTAGTATATATACAAACATCATAGTCCTGCAGAAGGAAGCTTCTTAGCTACTTAATCCTGAGCTGTTTGAAGGAGAACCAGAATTCAAACACAATTGTGTAAAACTTAGTCTTCCTTTAAGAGTCTATTATTAAATCTTATGGCAGCAAGTTCTTAACTTATAGATTATTATATTTTTGTAACTAAACATATAAGGCTATTTTGTTGGCTGTTGTGTATTAATTTAGTTCCATAAGGCAGACTTAATTTAATTTGAAAGTGTTTATTACTTCTGGAAAGAGAAAGGATAAATCCTGTCTGTCACTTTTCTGTCCTTTGTATTGTTTATTCTTTGTGTTTTTTTGGCAATAATATGATTCTGGCCTGTTTGAGACTCAGTAATTATTTCTTAGATTGTTATAATAAACACAAGAAGCCCACCGTCCACATACAGATGAAATGAATTGTGTAAGTTGCACCCTTGTGTTTTAAATATTCAGTATCAGTGAATGCATGACTTTATTACAACCTTCTTTTTTTTTCCTTTTTATCCAAATCCATAATTTTTATACATAATAGTACTGAGTGGAAGCAACAGCTAATTGAGGCAGACTACTTAATCTAGGTCTAAGACAGCATTACTTGGAGAACTGAAAAAAAACATTTGTACGAGATAACCATTACATTAATGTTGTGTTGGGCAAATTATCTCATTAATGATTAATACTTAAAGGGAGTTTGTATTGTAAAACACTGAAGAAAGACAAAACCAAAAAAAATCATGGAGACTAAATAACTGGGCTGAATCATAAAGAGCAGTAAACACCCACAAAACCTTCTTCAGTAATTTGAAAGAGTGGGAATGAATGCTGGTAAGGGTCATCTGAGGGATGATTGTATTAGAAAGTGTTGGAATGACATTTTGTAATGAAAATTTAGGATTAAGGTAGAAAGAAGCACCTTCTAACAGAATAAGTTTTACTGAGCTGTCAGCTCTCACTTTCTGCCACTGAAGCAGTATGGAGCAGATCTGAATGCAAAGGAATGAGATGGGAAGGACCGTAAAACTATACATCAAAAGTCTGACAGTCCTAGATGCAGTCTTGATTTGCTGAACATTGAATTAAAAACTATAGGGACACACAATGTTTGTGGATTAGAGGAAAGAGTCTTTTTTATTCAGGAAATAATATCTGTTGTGCAAACAGAATAAAGGTACATCTTTCTGGAGTTCTAGACTGCTTCATTCTAGAGGTAAAGCTCAGGAAAACTTTACAAGTGAGCATGAAATAACTAAAAAAATAAAACCCCCTCTTTTAAGAGATTTTTCCATTTGGTGGAAACCTGATGGACTGTTGAAATTTTTGTTCCAAAAGAGAGGAATAGATCTCATTTAAATAATTGACTACCTGTTTACATTTCCTATGGACTTGAATTGCTAACAAGATTTTGTTTCCCCTATTTGTTTTGCAGGTATTTGTATAGTGTTGTTTACAGGCCATTCATTTACCGTTTATATCAAACACTTAGGAATTTAAATCGAATTATTTAAAATCTATCATTCTTAAATTGCTAATCCATTAACATTCCTAAAAATCAAAGTCAAAATTGATGAGGGCTAAACTTCCAAACACTGAGTCTTTTTATGATGTTAGAAAGATTAAGAGCAAAAATTACCACTATATTTTCTGTATGCAAATATGTATATACAAAGAACAAATACTTTTTCAACCTATGCAATAAATAAATAAATAATTTCCAAATGAAGCAACTAGCATCAGCTCTATTTTCAAGTTCCTGGATAATTTCCATATTCTTCACAGAAGTTCTTTCTCTTCATCACTAAACTAAATTCTCCTTTTATCCCAGTTTGTTTAATTTTTCAACTATTAAAGAACTTCTACTGCTTTCCTGTCTTTGTTCCTCCTCCCTGATGATTTCACTAAGTATTAGTCAACCTTGTATGTTCTGTGATGTGCCACAACTCTTATGACCAGTGTTTTACCTGAGCTACATAGGTTGACACACTGATCCATAGGTATTTGAGATACTTATATTCCAGTCAATTAAATTATCCTATTAGGTTTTCAAAATGCCAAATTAACGAAAACTTATTGTCTTGTTGAGGGTGTTAACTTACTGGTAGCAACAATACCAATATTTGTTCAGCATTTGCCTTCACAGCACATCTTATTTTGGTGTGCTTGGGACCTGCAGGTAGTTCTAAATGTCGTACAGCAGTAGAAGAGCCCATTTAAACTCTTCTTTTTCCTCATGACATATAATTTAGTGTTCTCTAACATCCAGTCTTCAGTATTGCACCAGTTAATATGTGTTATGTTGATCCTGCTGATGTTGAACCTGATGATATCCTGAGGTCCATCACAATCTGCACTGGAAGTTTAGAGATGGTGAAGAGCAATTGTGAAATCAGGATCAGAAAGGCCTCATCCTCTATTTGCAAATATTTAAAGCTATTGAAGCATGCTAGACATAGCTCCAACACTGCTTACATTTTAATTATTTTTAATACATGCTGTGATACTCTGTGAATAATTCATGCTTGCAAAAAATTAAAGAGAAGCACACATTAATGTCAATCTGTCTGTGTGTTTCACTGCTATTACAAGCAAAACCATGTAATTCTTGATTCTATTTCCTTTCCTGATTTTTCCTTTGATTACAAGGGAAAAGACTTCATTTATGTTGCTGAAAAAGACATCAGAATCAAACTCTTCTTATTATTTGTAGAACATAGTGTCATATGAGAAGTATTAATCCCCAGCCTTGAAGAGACTGAAATTAATTTTTTTTTAGCTGAAAATTTCACAGGAGCCATTGGATGACTTATGCTTGTCACAAAACACCCATGATTTTTTTACAAGAATAGCAAGAGGGGTAACTTCTGAGGATGTTAGGGCTCAACCACTCACATAGAGTAAAAAATATTAATACCAAGAAAGTGGATAGTATTACTATCTTACAAGAGCACAGTTTTTTGTGAGAATGGGAAGACAGAATACAGTCCATATTCGTAAGGACTAAAAACTAGGCCAGATTAGTGTTAGCTTAAATTCCACTTGCCTCTCACAAAACAAACAAACAAACAAACAACAAAATTAGTATCAGTATGAAGACAGCAGCTTCGTGGAGGTGTTCAGAGTAGTTTAATCCTGTCTATTGGTATTAGAAACAGAGTTGAACTCTTCACTTCCTCTCCCTAAATACTCATCTCAAATATTTTGTTCTGATTCACATTTACAATATTCTCTATACAAAAAACACCATTTCTCGTTCCATTGGTACATCAGGTTGAAAAAGACATAAATAAAATAAATACCATCTCCACAACATGAGTTCCCCTCTTCAGGATCTCAGAAGGATTGGAGCATATGCATGTCATGGAATAGGAGGACTAACAAAAAATTCCTTAGAACAATCTTCTAGAGAGCTTCAGGTTTCCAAAATGTTCCAGGGGATGATTATCATCTCAGAGAATTTCCTCTCATTAGACACAACCCCTCAGCAAACTCTTCCTCTGAAGAAATGAAGACTATTTTTCAAACCTCAGGGTAGGGACAATTTTTCTAATACCCTCCCTCAGGGAATTTACTGCTCATGAAAGTGCTGGCTCAACAGTCCTGAGGTTGAAGTTGTTATCTACAACATTAATGAATAATGCAACAAAGCCTTTAAAACTGTTTCCATGAAATTAATGGGGTTATTTGGGTCACATCAGAACTGCTAAGTAAATTATATTTCTTGTAGGAAATGTTCTTTCTATGGGGAATAGCTAGATACTACTATAGAAGGAAAATATATTAATTTGAATTTTTTTTAGACTTATACATCTCTGATAACAACTTTGCCTCTAAGATTTAGAAAATGCATTGTGAGACAGTTGCTGAATTTGTGACTATTTTTGAAAGGCAGATTGTTAGTAACAACATTGAGATAAGGAGCAGTAGAGGGTTGTTCACTGTGAGGTTTTTTTGGTATGGATGCTGTCTGGAGTGGAATAGCACAAATGCTTTCTGCTGTAATGAAAACACATTATGCAGATAGAAACTGAAAAAAAAATTGTCACAGTTGCTATACTGCAATGTAGACAATGTATATGTATTTCTAGACCACAAGTGGTTACTCCTGAGAGGTTTTTTGGTAAGCAACAGGAGAATCAAGTTTTTTTATGGTTAAATTACACAAAATCATACTTACATGATTTAAAAAAAAGGAAGAATGGTAAATTTGGTGATGTATAAAACAATGAATTTTTGTCTGATATCAATAATGTTGATTATAAAATTTTATATTCCTTGCTTTTCAAACATCTTGAAATCAAAATTCAAATCTCACATTGACCAGAATTTACCTGTATTAATGGTGCTCTTTGTCACCAGAACAATTTAAAGCATATGGCTTATTTGTTACAGTTATGCTCCCAGTCAGTCTTGGAAACATGAGAATATTCTAATGAATGATAAAATGGAATGGTATCTTTCTGGTAAAAATGCACGCATGACATAGATAAGAATACATTTTATTTAAAAGGAGAAAAATGTATATACCAATAAAATAGTTTTATATAAAAATTTGTCAAAGCTAAGTAATTTTTTTTCTATTGGGAAATCCACATTTATTGAGAGTTAAAAATTTCATAGACAACAAAACCCTTAAAGCTAGTACCTTGATTTTTAATTAAGAAAAAATATTTTTTACTTTAAAGATAGATATCTGAAAAAAAAAGTAATTAAGAAGCAATATTATGACAAAATAGGGACTTTAAGAATTTCATTTGTTTTACGAAATTCATTGGAAGAGTCTCTTTGGAAGTGTCCTGTCTCCTGCTCTTCTTTCAAGAAGAAAATCAAGAGAAACCCACACAGCACTCTCCTCTTTGGCCTCTATATGACATTTTACAATCAACAGTCTTCAAGCATCATAGATAACTTTGAGGTAGGAGAAAAGTACAGCTTTAGCTAATAATGATCAGATAATCAGTTTAAACATATATCAGGGTAACTATGACCTTAGAGGTCCCAATATTGATTAGCATTTTAAGATATAATAGATGCTGTCCAGAAAAGTAACATCATCCAATGTCAGATATTACAGTTGTGTGAGATAAACACACTTGGAATTTCAATCCATGTTCTATAGTTCTGTAAACTATTTCATGCTCCCTGACTTAACTACCCAGAGAACATAAATAAATTATCTTCATTTTAGCCATAATGCAGTTCTGCTCAGCTAAGCCTCTTGACACTCAGAGAGAATTTTTTTGCAAGCTAGTGCCTCAGATTTAAAGACAATCTACCTTTTCCCTTTGCATCACTGGGAAGACTGAAGGCTAACACCTCAAATCAGCTCAAATATATTTTTCCTCTGTTTTGCTACAAAGCTTCACTTGGTCATTTTAACATTCATGCTCCTTTTAACGATACCTTGAATGAACAACTGCTGTCCATCTATTCACCTTTTTCCTGAATATCAAGGATTACTTTGGAAACAGCAGTGCAGGGGAAGTATAGGCTAGTCGTACTAAAATGCAGTGTAAATTAGGACTTTTGGACCCTCTAATAAGAAATATGGGTCATGGCCAGACATTATATTTATTCCAAGTACTCTTTCCACTCTGAAGCCCAGGAACAAACAAAATAAGCAACTTAACTCTTTCCAGAGTAACAGGATTGTTACAATATCATCTGACAAACATAACACTGATGTTTTTATGGACATGAAACAATATATGCTGGGACTAGAGGACTGTGAAGGCCAGGATCAGTAAACATCAATGGATATGGTGTGCCCATGGAACAGAACCATATTTTAAGGAAGGCAGATGCCAGGGTAAGTGCCCTACCTCTCCTTGGACAGCAGTCACATAACAGTCCTTATTTCACTTCTCTAGTTCCCAGTGGCAAGCCTCAAATAGGAGAAAATAGATATTCTTACTCAACCACATATATCCACTTGTTACATCCCAGGATAGAGCCTGCCTTTGTTTGCCCATAGCAGGTGAATGTTCAGGTCCTTTCTAGCAATATGCTACATAACTGCATCATAGCTATAGAAAACAGTTGTAGAGACTTTGGATCACTCTGATTTTAGGGCTGATCATGGAACTGCAAAAAAATACAATCCCTGAGAAACTCTAATATGAAAAACAATCTGTAAGACTATCTGAGCTGTTATTGATAGGTTTCCATACACTTTCCTATCTTGCAACTTGAGTGAAATACAATTTCTATTACCTGAGCAGCCCTTACCAAGTGAAACTCATAGATTCAGAATTTTGCTAAAGTCTCTTCCTAGTAAAACAAGTGGGACAGGAACAGAATCCTTCTGTCAAAGAAAAATTTCTTGTACTTAGAATTGCAAAATAGAGAAGAAAGTTGTTGGGATCCAGAGGATATGCCCCAGGGATTTGACAGCCTGGAATTAGGGACAATTTAGAATAGGTCCTTGAAAAGACCTCTTCGAGAAACCTCTGATAATTGGCTCCAGTAGAGCTCCTCACAAACAGGTTCACTAAAGAAGACTCAGTGTGGACCTCCCTCCCCCACACACGTGCACACATAAAACTTCTAAACATGAAACATGGCCCTGTAAATAAAACAAGTATTGACCCAAACGGTCAGTGACTTCAGGGAAGAGTAGGACATACAGGTTCTCTTCATTTGGGTTTGCTGTTGAAGGATGGTAGAAAATTAATAAAGTACAACAAAACAAGTTCTGCTATCCAACCCTGTAGCAAACTACTTTGTATTGGTGCCAGGAGACTGTCTTTTGTCATCTGTTTACAATGTCTATCGCCAAGAAAAATTCTGTAAGCTGCCTGTTCTAAGAGCAATCACTACCAGCCTTGACTGTAATTATGGGTTTTCCAGACAGCTGTGGTAGTATTTAGATATTGGCATGATAAATGAGCTGAAATGGTACATGCATAGAGAATAAGCTGGCGCAACATCATGCAAATATGACCATCTTAACTAGATAAAAAATTGTATGTCTATTGAATTTGGTGCATGATAGATTCTCATGTTAGATGAGGTTTGTAGGATGAGTCAGAGATCAAAACTATGCCTAAATTCTTCCTGAACATTCAAACACATCTTGTCAACTCTGTTTTAACTAACTTGAGGACATCCTTTCTGATGAAAGCCTGAAATTGGAAGCTCACTAAAGATTGATCTAATGACTCCCACGCAGCTGCTGAAGGTCACTAAATATTCTTACCTGGCAAAAGCGATGGTCATACCTGCTAGCATCGAGTTTTTACCGTGGACCCACTGAGCTCAGTGTCTAAACTACTATAATAACATTGTGTTATTTCACAGAATATGCTGAGTTGGAAGGGACCTAAAAGGATCACTGAGTCCAACACTTAGCCTGAGTCACAGTGTCACTCAGATCCCAAATCCAGATCTGTATAGGAGAAAACAAAGAGAGAGCAAACAAAAAGACTTGCTTTTCTAATGTTAGAGTCAAAATTTTAACAAGATCTCATGTATTAAAATTTCTATTAAAAATATATATATCATATGTAACATAGACTGAAGCCAACCATCATCCTGCACTGATATAGCCTGCTTATCTATTAAAAGGCAAAGAAATATGTGGCAAAAATTTTGATTGATTACTGATGACAAGAAGATAGTTGTCCTTAGAGAAGGATGAAGACCTAGGAAAAGCTAGCTAAATACCCATAGTAAACTTACAGTACATGTATCTTTGTCTATCTCACTCAAAATGAAAACTCAAGTGGTATATAAAGTTGCATCATGGATATCTCTCGCTTTAAGAGTATGATATTTAAATGAATATGGTTTAGATAGGACAGACCAGCAAGGTCTATCCAACAAAGAAAAGTAAGTGAAAATGCTGCACAAAAGTTAGTGAACTTGAAAACACGAATATGCAAAAGCTTATCACATAGCTGATTCTTGTAACAATGCATTATTTGACATAATTTCAATTTATTATCCATTTGATATATCTATTGTGCCCTTCCTTATTAAATTCTGATCTGCTCAGAACACAAGCTACCTCTTTGACCTATAATGACATTTCAAATGTTGAAGAATAATTATTGAAATAAAAGCCTCATAATGAGTATCTAGCACCTTCCCACACAAAATGTTTTCTTGTACAGAGAATGCTTCCACTGCTGGTGATCTGCTTTTGAATTATTTTTTTTTTGCTGTTTGGTTTTTCCCCCCCTTTAAATGCATGGGGCATGAAAATGAAAGGCACTGCCACAAGTTCTGTAACTGTATTCTGTGATATAAACAGTAGTAGATAGAAGTTGCAACAGACTCAATTATGTTTTTACAGTCAAATAAATAGGTGAAAGTTCAAGTCAAAGTCTTTCAAAAACATAAAGAAAATGTTGAGGAAAAAAAAGGAGTAATTGCATAGATTTGCATACGATGTAAAAAAACATAGCTATTAAACCTGAAACTGAATTAAGCTTACTATGCAGAGTTCCAGCTAGTAGTTATTCAATAATCGAGAGAAAAATTTTACTTCAGTCAGATTCACAAGAAATTATGCAAAATTATGGAGAAGCTAGAGGAGAACCACCACAGAATATCAACATCACCCTTTAAAAGTTATGCTAAATACTTTATAATATAAACCAACATAATCTGTGTTTTGGAATTGTGTCTTGGTTCAAAGAAACAAACTAAAAAATATATTCATATATAGTTCTCATGATAGAAAAAGTGAGCAAATGTGACTTTATATGTATCTCAAAAGGTAAATTATCCCAAGGAATATATAGGTTAGAAAAATAATTTTTAAAAATAATTTTATTTCTTTGGCTATTTGACTATTGCTATTGGCAAGGGTGCAGAACCCTGATGCATGTATGCATATACTTAAATATTCTTGTTCTTCTTGGTCCCCCTGGTTTTGAACAACTTATGAGGGAGCTTAATAGGAATAAACTTTTAATTGTTAACCAAATATTGCCTCAAAGCTTATCCTTTCATAAAAGCAGAACTGGAAGGTTAATATTTTGATTATAACTTCAAATATTCCCTGATTTGGAAGTTGTCTGGATACAAATCTGACCTATAAAGCTAATCAAGAAGAGAAGAATACCTACATGTTTATCTCTGTGAACTAAAACAGTAATATCAGTGTGACTGTGAGATGATCAAAAAAGGCAAAGAAAAATAGACTAATAGACTAATACAGGAGTAGATTATCTTGTTTAAAAATTATGAAGGAAATTACACGCTACCCAAATTCAATTACTATATAGAGAATGAAGATGTAGAATTCTTTTTCTTTTAACAAAAGTTTCCCAGGAAATTTGTTCTGTTTATCCTGGTGAAGTCAAATCTAAGGGTGAAACTAATCATAGCCTTCCACCCTCTAAGGGGGGTGGCCACTGAGAATATAGTACCAGACCCTTCTCTTTTTCTCAGACGTGCATACGGAAATAGAGAAGCATGGTTCTGGTTGAATCTGCATAAAATTATTCATAAAAAGAGTGGTTATAGACTGATACAAGTTCCCCAGAGGTATGGCAGTATCCCCACATTCAAAGCTTTTCAAAACTCTGTTGAAGAAGGCACATCAAGTTTATGGTCTAAATAGATAAAATGTAAGCATTTTTGAGATACAGATTCACTATAGTTTTAAATTAGTCTTGTAGTTTTTCTTGTTTGACTTCAATTTCAAACAGTTTTCATGGTAGCTAACTTACTTCATTGCTTGATGTGATGAACTTCATTAAAATATTTCCCTTTGGACAAACCAAAGCAATTTATCATCTTGCAGCCTACTCACATACCTTTTAATTCCATATGCAGCTGGGCACAGCCTCTCTCACCTACCCAGGAGCATCATAAACTAATCACAATTACTACCTGCATGTAAACTTCTAATATTAAATAGACTCAAATTCATGCATTATGAAGTCCAAAAACTTATTTAAAGAAAATTAAGCCAAGAGCACCGGACATGTCAGAGCATCCTACATATTTCTGCATATGATGTAAAATAAGGGAGTGCACATGATTCTGTACTAACTGTAAAATATGAATTGCATGAATATTTGCAGAAATAGTTCTCATGTTTTCTCTTTGGATTCAGGAATGACACTTAGGGTTACAGAGTAGTATTTTTTAGCTCAGTGAAAAATTGATGGAGGAGAATCAAACTCAGTTTCCTTGTATGTTGAGAAGCAGGTGGAATCCCGTCCAATAGCTCTGTTCTACAGATACTGTTTAAAATACTTTTAAGTCCATGTTTCAAGGGAAGGAAACAGGATATTTCAACTGAAGAGGTACACATAGTAATAAAAATTGTAAATTCTGGGAAGAAGTAGCTTAAAAAAGAAATAACCTAAACATTAAAAGGAATTACCCTACCCATCTCAATCTTTATTATGTAACTTTACAGACAATTTTGAATTCAATGCTATCCCATTTATAGTATAAGTTATGTTACATCTGTTCTCCTTTCCAAAGCCTCTTGAATGATCATGAAAGGTCAAACTGTTTCTTCCTCTCATGAAATCAGCAACAAAACCCCATAAAATGTAGTATCTCTTCAGCATGGTGTATTTACTTAATATCCTAGAGTAGTAAGAGAACTGGAAAGTGATTTTGAGGACAGGAAACATGTACTTTAAGTATTTTAAATACATCTACAAGTCAGGAAGGATACTCTATGTCTGAACAGTAACAAATTTAATATCGGTATTGGGGACAAGAGGAGGGATGATTCAACTGTCTACAGACCAATTACCTTATCTCAGCAATGTGCAAAATTGAGAACATATTTTAAGTGGTAATAACTAGACACACACAGTAAACCAGAAAACTGTAGAAAAAACTGCATGGGTTTACCAACAATATTAACCTGATATTCATTTTTGAAATTCATTTTCTATGGAAATGAAACATGATCTAGTCCATTTGTGGACCTCAAAGCCTCCATTTTTATCTTTATACCTATGTTTAATGAGGAATCAAAATAAGAAGGATGCTGATTAAAAATTAAACCCTGAAATGCTCTGTAATGGTAAATAGAGGCATGAACATTGGCCTGGAGACAGAGTAATAACACTCTTTGAGTTGGTTTTAGATGTTTTTTCTTACAAATGCAACTGTAATATGCTAGAATGTCAAATTACTTGATTAAAAAAATAGTATCCTTTGTTTGGCCCATAAAAACAAGGTAACATAGATGACACCTACAAATAAATGATGTGTTCTCCCTAGATAGGGGAGAAAAGTAGTAGATCAGTAGGGGCAAAAAAACCCTGGCAGAACAACTGGGTATAAGTTGATTAGAAATTAGAAGCTGCAGTTGCAGAAGTTTATAAATATGCATTCATTATACTGACACTTCTGAAATCCATGGAAAAATCTGTATGATGTTTACTGCCACAGAATGCAGTGGTGAACTCTTCAAGAAACTAAACAGCAGTTACTCAATGTGTGTCTAAGGAAATATCATTCAACGATTAGAAAAATATTTGCAGTAGTCTATTACCCAATTGGAAAAAACAAGAGAGTTTCACATCACAGAACACTGAAATACTAAAACCATTTCTTTTTTTGTCACCAAATCCAGCTTAAGGATCCAGTATACTTTAAGTACAGTACATAATACATATACATACATGTATAATTTTTTTAATTGTATCAAAAGGCCATGTAACCTTTTGTAATTAAACCTAATTGAAACAATCTGAATCCACCTATTGTACATTAGACTTAGAGAATTTTAGTAGTAAAAAGAATAAATGAGAAAAGGAAATATTTTTCTTATACTTTTAGGTGGAATTAGTCAATAACAAACTGAAATTCCCCACAACACTTTATGGGGTCATCATGATCAGAGTCTCTGACTGGCAACTCATCAGAAAATTGGAATAAGTTTCCAGATTTAATGAAATAAAAATTGGAAATTGAGTTAATTTTGCAGGTCAGAATTTTTACTTTTGCTTAAGAGAATGTTATGGGCATGGTTAACTTTTGTATAACAGGTATCAATATATTAACTGAGCCCTATAGAAATATTTACTGCTAGAGTCATTTGCAAACAGGCTGGGTATAATACCAGCGCAGCAAAGAGGCTTCTCACAACTCTTTTTTGGTACTGAGAGAAGTTTTATAACTGATGAGTGCCCTAGAGACAGCTGAAAATATATTTTTTTTTTTTTAAATTTATTTATTTTACTTGAATAGGGAAAGCCCCCTTTAACCATATTTCAAGCATGAATGCCCTGACATTTTGTACTCTTTGGCTGCACTGACATGCTTTTACATTCTTCATCTGTTTGATATCAGTGGCAAGTTTTTGAAGATTTGCCAAATGAGAAATTACTCAGAGGACAATGGAAAAGTGGAATCACAGTACATATCATGGCCTAATCTAGTGCATGACCTTAGGAGAAAAAAGTAAGCTCATACTGTGACAAAGCATGTGTTAAGAACTGCAACACTGAAGCAACACCCTATGTATTTTCAAGTCTATTTAGAGGACGAGAAATATACAACATAGAAAGAATGAGTTTATTACTACTAAGAGAAGCAACAAAATATATACTAGCTAAAGTGGTTTTCCTGTTATTAGTGACTATAGTTTTGAAGAGGAGCCCATTTTGCACATACATTTACAAGCACAAATAAACCATGTTTCAAAACCCTACCATAAGGATAATGCAAAATAGCCATTTATATGCAGTATCACTTCAGTACCTGGAGGAAATTGAAAGCACATATATACTCAGTCTTGATAGTCATACAAACTGAATATCTGCTTTCATAAGTTAAAGGATCACATATCACAGACGTCTAAGCACAGTGTTTTTCATTCAAAAAATGATGATATATGTCTGCCACTGCAATGCTTTTGTTAATTGTATGAAGACAGATGTGTAAAAGTGAAACAAGACATCCGTGTAAAGTTGAAAGGAGTCAACTTTAACATTAAAGTTGTTATCTTGAAGGAATGAGACTAACACAACAAATTCATATCTAGATACCCAAGATACATGTCAGTTCCATGTGTAGATTTGAAAAAACAGGATCAACAACAACAAAAATTACACTATACTGAGAGACCTTGAATGTTTCAGTGTTAATTAGTCCACTTTCCATATTAGATTATTTGCCAGAATCTCCATATCCTAAGTATTGTTGCACTTCATCTTCACCTTTTTTTACCCCTATTATTAGAAATGGCTATTGAAATCCCTTGTACAGATTACTTGCCAATTTGCAGAAACAAAATGGTTGAAACAGTATTTAGCTGACATTTACTTTAAACCATTTATTTTCTTTTCCAGCAAATCTGGAGTAGGATTCACCAATTTCCACAGAGGTTAAGGCCAAAAGAAAGTATTCAAGCCTCTGCAAATGAAGATCACATATTTTGCAGTTATTGAAATCAAGTGACCACACAATATTATATGAAGATAAAAAGATAAACGAAACAAGCAAACAAAGTCATATTTAGGTGGTCAACAGATTAGTTTATACTTCATTATCTATTATTATACAGTAAAATATTTTAGACACTAATGTAATAATTTTTTTACTTTAACTTCGTTTTACTCAAAAATATTAATAAGAACACTACACATATTGAAGTAGATTAAAAATTCACTCTAAACTCTGTAATTTTCATAAACACTAAACAGTAATTTCTCTCTTGAGCTAGTTTTGATGCAGGTTGAATACCGTTTGGCAGATAGGAAGCTCAAATTGGTACTTATTTCTGGTAGTCCAAAATTAAAGTAAATGGAGAGAAAATGTAACCAAGAATCCAGCCTCTAGAATATTTCTTACATTCAACTGGATCCTATAATATCAGAAGATGAGAAAATATGCCTTAGCCTTTTTAATATGCTTCTGACAAGCAGTACAGTATCACCTTCTTGACTAATACTGCTTCAAAACAACCTGCCAGGAAAGCTATTAGTAACATTGATTACACTGAGTGCAAAAAAGCCCTTGTATGTCTTTTCCAAATCCATTTTTCTTTAACATCCATTCACATCTCTGAACGTTTGTGCTAAAGCTGAGAAAATAGCCTAAAGAGGTATTATCTTTCCTACTATTAATTCTACAGTGCTATTGTGGTCCCTCCAATTTTCTTCCTTCTGCTGTAGAAAAATAATTTTTTTGACCCATCTTTAGACTTGTTCTTCTCTTTCCTGAAGAGTACTATGTAAGACCAAGATGTTAGTATTAATACTGTTTTCTTTGTTTATCCTGGGTTCCTGTCTTTAATTGCCAATGAACCTCAAAGCAAAGGAAGTGTTCATTTCAATGCAGTCTATTATACCCTACCTAAAACCCATAAGTTTTTATTCATTTTTTTTCCTCTGCAATACTTCTGCAGTTTCATCAAAGTCATGGCATTTCACTTGTATCCTCTTTTGGAACAGGTTTGGGGAAAGATGGAGTGAGCGAGAAGTTTCTTTTTCTCAAGAGGGGCAGTAGCAGAAAATACACAGTAGCTACTGAAATGTTCATTTTCTTTTTAATCTATTTGTGTCACCTCTTTCCTCAGCTACATATAAATTTAAAAATGGTAGAATAAACTAAAACTGACTTTTTGCTCAGTTTTGACCTACTCCCTATGTTGCAAAAGACTAAAAACTCCTGATTTGCCCCAGAGAGAAAACATTGGTTTTCAGGAAAGTAGTTATCTAACAGTATTTGGCTGCAGCACTGGTGGCTGGTCCCAGAACCATGAGACTAACCAGCAGAATCATTTTGTCTTTGGCTCCCTTCACCAGGCTGCCTCTTCTGAAAGGTGCCTTTTAGCTCAGAATTGTCATCAGTCCATTTATTGTTATTGACAAACACTACTATAATTTAAAGCTATTTTCTTTTGTGCAGCACATTAGGCACCTAGTCTCCTGTATTGCACTGACAAGCACTGAAATGAGCTGAATATATTCAAGGGAATCTAGCAGGCTTTCACAGGCACAGACTTAACTGGAGATCAGTCAGGGCTTAAACCAACCTTCCCCAAATCCATTAGCCCTACCAGGACCCATATGCAGTTCCAGAACATGACATTCCAGGCTGACAAGAACTCTCAGCAAAATCATTACATTCATCTATGCTTTTATACAGCAGGTATATACTGTAATTGACTTCTTCTTCCCTAAAATCTACCAAAACCTGCCTCATCTGTTAGAACTATGATATTTTCTGAAAGGTCACCCTCCCTTAAGCAATATGATAAATTGTTTTTATTTCATTATTTGTCTTTTGATTTCCTCCTCCTTAGAAAACCATCTAAACCTGAAAGTCAACATAGAAATGTACAGTCATTTCCTCAAGCCACTGACTGAACTAAGTATATGGTTGAAGCTCAGCCTGGGTACCTCAGAAAGTTTCTTAGAATTATTTTTTTTACCCTCAAAGTTTTCCGTAGGCGAGGTGTGCCAGGTTCAATCAAGCCTCTATTGAAGAGAATTGCCAAGATTGTATTCAAGATTAATTAACACAAATAAGATATAGCAAAAGTAATGCTTCCAACACCATACAATGAAAAACCAATGATCAAGTTCTTGTAGCCAATTTCCCCACCCACCCTGTACAAAAGGCTTGCAGAGCCTGACTGTTAGATGACACACTTGTCTAAATTGTTGCCATACATACACTTAATACCAAAAGAGAGAAACTATCAATGGTTAAAAGACTTCCATTGGGAGTTAGTTACTGTTACACCAATTCACACATACGTTTAGGTAGATGTTACCTGCATATGTATACCAAGAAAAGTTAGAGAGAGGTAAATAATTAAACTTCACAGGATTTTTAATCTCTTGACCCTCATGTAAACAAACACAGAGAGAAAAATTTTCATCTTTTCTAACATTAAGATGCAAAGCTCTTGATAAGTCTAACCTTTCTTACTGCTTTAAAATAAGATAAAAATAGACAGCACAGATTTCACTGGTTTTCTAAGCTTCTCCCTTTTCACTTGTGTATTTTTCCATCTTCTTCCTATCTTTCAGAATTAAAATTTTTCTGGAGAAACTGTGAAGGGAAGAGATTATATACGAGAAGTATATAAGAAATATTTAATAGGATTTTTCGTCTCCAACCATGTATAAAACCAGAAAAACTTACCAGGAAAGCAACTATAATATCTAATTAAAGTTATTCCACATTAAACCATAAGAAGGAAATGAACAAATGTCTCGTGTCATAATTTATGTGTTTAACACCAGCATATAAAACAAAACTCAGTACAGACACAAAATATTTTTTTTTAATAATAAGAGATTCTTACATTATTTTTCCATCACAGCCAACTTTATACTGATTTGTAAGAGAGAAAAAAATAAATATTATCTAGCTGGATTTGTTCAGTAAAAAAAGTTGAAGAATATCAACAAAATTTAAAGTAATTGATAACACTTTGAAACAGACTACACACTTTCAGTGCATTTTTACATACATGGTTATAAAAACATATTCTGAGAAGACAAGGGTAAAAGGGGTTAATTAAACTGACATTTCAGTACTCATTAATTTGCAATACATAATACTTGTAAGTAAAACAGTTTTGTAAGCAACAACACATAAAAGTTAAAGGATCATAATAGCAGCCCAGAAGCGGGCCAGAGAAACAAGTAAATGTAACAGAAAATACGATTCCCAGTGCATATTTCTAAATTTTTGTAGCAGAGCCAAAATTGTGTATCCTCTTCTTAATGTGAAGGCTTGGAAGAGGAAAAAAGCTGACATACAATAGCTGCTACTTACCATCAGAATCTAGGCACCATACTGCTCTGCATGATCACACTGTCAAAGGCAAAATGGAACTTAAATTGTACTACGGGAAATACTCTAAAACTAGTCATTGTTTACACACTATTGTATGCAGCTATCCTTTCTCCTTTCTGCCTTACCATGCTTTCCTAAGAGAGTTTTGGAGGTTACCAAGATTTTGGTATGGATGGTAAGGAAAGCTATTTTAAGATTAACACCACACTTAATTAAACCATTACAACTCTGTAGATTTATACTACCATTCTATAATGTGTGAACATTAACAATGCACACTGTAGAGCAACAAGGACAGGCAGGAAACAGATTCAGATATGTCTTAATGTTTATGTCAAGGAAAAGCCTCCTTAACATTGACCAGCAAACCTCACAAAACAAAATGACAAGACGCTACTAAGCAAAGAAGGCTCCAGTAGCGTGAGCTTCTACCAGCAATTTTTAGCATCTGTGAAATTATATTTTAAGTGTGTTCTCCCCAGAAACCAGCATTTCTCACCCTTTTCACGTTGGACTACAAAGGCTTGAAAGTTAGATTATTATCCTGAACGGAATCTGGCATGGCCTCATGATCACCTGATATCTGGCTGTTGATTAGCTACATGTTGGTTTTAATTATCCACCTGCTTTCAATTAAGTACCAGGAAATCCAGCCTATTAACAGTAGAAGCTAATCACCCTTGCACATAAACAGGAGTCCTTTTTCTCTCAGGGTACATCTGAAGAATACAAATAGTTAAAATAGCTTTTTAAGCTTATAGCCTTCTTCTAACAGTAATAGCAAACCACCTGTTTTAAAATCTATAGATAAATTAGTGTTATATACTCAAAAAAAGGTACCACATCTTATTGTGATAGTAACTTGAAAGAAATTTTGTCTAGGAATCAAGAGTCCATTTTGTAAACAGTACACAGTTAGTATGTCATCCTACCCTAAAAATCAAAATCCTGACCCTGCCCCTCCCGAAGATATGAATGTCTTTGTTCCATACAGTGTTTGAAAACATGCCCTGTATGCTCATAAGATCAGCTTCTATAGCCAGCTGTGGGAGTAGCCCCTGATGTTCTGCAAATATGTAAAATGCTACACATCTGCATAGAACATTTTAGAATCTAATCTAATAAAATATTAGAGAATGATTTTAAAAGTTACATTAAAGCATAAAATACACTGGTTTATTTTTCATGGCTACAATTTAGTACTTTCACTAAAACATGTACTATGGACAGACCTAATTTCATTGTTATTTTCTTTACATGTCTTGAATATTGTGCAGGAAAAAAAATAATCCAGACAATTTAAAGCTATTAAAAATAAATAAAGAAAATTTAAAGTGGCGTTATATAGATGTGTGTATCTTTAATAAAAATAAAATCTATATAAAGAGTAGTTGTGGTGCATAAGAAGTACAATGCATTACATTTTTTAAAAATGCATTAGGAATTTGTATTTAAATGGTCAATATAGCTTTATTTTTCCAATAAAAAATAAAAATGGAGAAAAAATCCAGCACTAATAAATGAAACAATCTTCAATACAAGGACACTGAACTGTGGAAAAGATGTCGGGTTTTTACTGTACTGCAGGTCAAAATGCAAATTGCTATCAGACCATGTGTAAAATAGTCCTTGTCACTAAGACTCCTGTAAAAACATATTTAGAATTTTATCTTTCTGGAAAATAACTTCAGAGAAAAAAGACACTTTATTCATTTTCATCTTAAGAATGTTTACAGGACAGAGGAGATGATGACGTATAGTGGGAAGGTATTATACCTGATGGTTCTTATATACCAGATGTAAGAAAGCCTGCCATAAGATCTAATTATCAAGAATTGCTTTTTCTGCCCCAAAGCAATCATTTTGATGACAGCCTTCTATGCACTGTATAACAAAATGGGAAGCCTGTGCTATATAAACCGGCTCAGCGCTTCCTTTTACTTCCTCTGATATCAGTCTCCCCACCTCATTTATTTTCCACACATTAATGGTAGCAGTCACCTTGAGCTGTTGATGCAGTGTAATTTTCACAGAAACCTTGATCAGAAACCATAAATCAGCCTGATGTGCTTTTATGGTCTAATAACATTCTGCCTGCTCCTACAGGCCCTTATGTAAAACTGCATTGCGGAGAATTCCTTGGTCTGTTTTTTTCATATGCACTCCTGTATCTGAAACAGAAAATACCTGCAACGTAATAAGATTAAGATACTTTGTTTAAATCTGTAGCCATAAAAACATCAGATATTAGCCTGTAAACATGAAAACATTCAAATAATAAACCAGAAATTTTCTCTGCAGATTTTTCTGTGTTTGGCTATTCCTTCTTATATTCGGTTAGAGAAACTAAGTATTCTTTCCCTGCTCTCCCAGATGCAGTGCATCAACAGGCAGAGCACACTGCAGCTGAATGCTTTGTCTAGATTAGAAAATGCTAACCTGTATAGCTGTATCAGCAAATCCACCCAGCGTGGGAGACTTCTGAAGGTGAATCTTGTCTGTAAGATTCCATTCTCATTTGTAGATACGTTAAAGATTTTAAGTGAAGAACTAAGAAAAGAGAGATTGATTTCATTTTTAAAATCATCATTTTCTTCCCATGAAAAACAAAATTGTTACTTACCTTTAGCAATACTTTCCCATGACACAAACAGATTATATAAACCATAGAGGATTTACCATATATCCCACAGATTTTTTTTTAAGACCTGGTTTGAGAAGGTGTAACCTGATTTGGAGAATCCTTAGCATTCCTGTGCTTCAAACTGGATTTTCAACATTTCTGTCTCTCTCTCTCTCTCTCTCTCTTTCATATTAATCTCTATATACACCTTTGTTCCTGCTTTAAAGGGAGAATAATTCCTTTCCCTGACCTTCCAAAGACGATGTGGAAACACAAACACACACATACTACAGTAATTCTAATTACTTCTCAGTAGTCCAGGTTTGTGTATATAATACACATAAAAGCTCTGATGTGCACAGTTTATTCTACATATACATAATTTTTTACTAAGATGATTGTTCAAAATTTTCCTTTCTCATTGCATATTTTGTTGACAGAGTTTTCTTCTATTAGTGATAAAATGCAGTTTTTTGCTTTTATGACTAATTTTCTACAGACTTCATGAAGCCCCCCTGTCAAGAAACATATGCAGCTGATAGCTAAAATCAGTGCACTAACAAATATCCGTGATTCATAACATCTTTCATGTTAGTGCTCATAGATAAATCCCCAGCACTGAGTAAAATATGACAGCTTGTAAAAGGTAGATTCATCATTTGAGGACCTGGGATGTTAGTATCTGAAGAGAAAACAGGGTATGAGATGAGTAACTTCTCATCTTTCTCTGGTACCTCTCAAAGTATGAACCTAAGTGAGATTGGTTTGCGGTTTGCAGGAGGCTTTTGCAAATTGTCCAATTTGTGAACACAGAGCACAGAGGGTAGAGAGGAAAGCGCAATGGAAGAAAATGGAGCAAAGAAATATTCCTTTCAGGTTTGCTGAATCAGAGCTGTGAATAATGCAGCGATAGCACCCAAACAAGCATCATTCAGCCTTAACATGGCATCACTGAGAATGCTCTTTTTCTATCCAAAATCATTGCATTTACCTGCACCATCACTTCTACAAAGCTAAAATTGAGGAGAGAATTACCAAATTAAAATGAACAGAATGCCAGTTAAAACTAGAGAAGAAATGGCTACAAGATATGATTATTTCTTATTGTAAACTTCCATCACTTAAAAAAAATTTAGTACTTTGAAATGTGGTGGATACTACTCATTTTGTCTTTAAGACAAATCCTTCTTAACTTAGTACATGGTGCATCAGGGTGAAAAACAGGAGTTATCAAAGAGGAGGAACATTCCTACTCTGTATGCCTTTTTTTGTTTTACTGATGATTTTATAAAAATGATTATGGGGTGTTTCTATGGTAATTTCTATAATTACATAGGTTAAATCTAGCTTTTCAAATATCCACTAATTCTGCTGACTATTATATCAACTTTTACTGCTGAAGTTATAGGGCATCGGGGTATTGAGAGGCCTTGCTGGTGGGCAAAAATGGAAGTGAGAGCAGGAATGACTTGTCTTGCGCACTTGAGGCTTTTCTTTTTTGTTAATTGTATACTAAGGTAGTCAAACTCTAGGGTCTGTTAATTTATTGGATTGAAATGTGCTTAGACTGGGTACCAAGGATATTTTGATAAAATGTTTGTTAGGCTGGACTATTTTGGCACTAAAGAATCTCTTATTGTAAGGCATTTGTGACCCTTGGTCGATACAGAGACACAAATTACGTAGGTACAATTTGATACATAGATGAGGTACCCTCAAATATATTATGGGATATAATTGGATCTGCAAAAGATGTGCATTGAGGTAAAACTGTTTCTCAAAACTTTCATCTCAAGACAATATCTTTTATATCCATTGGGTAGAACTTCTTTTTGCAAGCCAAGAAAATTCTGAGTACGAATACCACAAGAAATGTTTATAAGAGTTTGGGATTTCTTTAATTTTAGTAACAATTTTTTCAATGGCTCCTGAATTCTGCTGAAAGAAATGCATATCTATTTTTTATAACTACCACAGGACTACCTAAACTGAAACCTGCCAAAAGCAGAAAGAATAATGGGGTTTATATATTTTAATTTTACCTAATTTATGACATCATTGTAACAAAAGTTGTTTTACACCCTCAACTGTGTGTATGGACATGCATTTGTCTATTTTTCTATTGCATATTACTGAAAGAAACAATGGAAAATGCCAAATATTTTGTGTTGTAATCCTTATTGAGTCTCTAGTAGTTTGGTTTCTCCACAAAATATAATCTTTCTTATAGTGATTGCTATATCAGTCATCACAGCTTTTGTTTTTGTTTTTACATTTAAGCTCCTGTAGTTTGCAATACTCAGTGTTCTGCAGCTGTGAATATTCTTTCTTTGTTGATGGTCAATGCTTCACAGATGATTTAACTTATCAGGATTCCACACATAGAAAGAAGTGAGATCTGAACAATAATACTTGTCAGAATTCTGTCTATTAAATTATTTGGACTAAACATCCTCTTTTTTCCTTTGTTTATGTACACATCAAAGATTGTCTTTACAAAGAGGTTTACTATATTGATATTTCCTGTTGTTCATGCCGGAAAATAATTATTCAGATCCTTTTGTACATATTCCAAGAAACTGAGTAGTTATTTCAAATACCACATTTATTCTAATGATTGCGTATTTAGTAATCACTGCTGAGAATGAAGACTGTGACGCACTTCTAGTTGCAGGAACATACATCAAGCTACCATGTACCTGACCTACTGAAAGTATGTTTTACTGGTTTTACTGAAGGGTTCCCCTATTTTGATTTCAATTTAAAATACTGCTCTTTTTTTTTGACAAATTTCTTGTCAAGAGTTTGGTCCATTTTTTTCCTTATAGCTGACTGATCTGCAATTAGTTCTCAAGGATATCTTCACCATCTCTTCCACAGATGGCTCCCATATAAATAATTTCCTTTGTTGCTTTGCTATTAGTAAAACAAAAAAGCACTTTTTTACTGAGATACAGTAAGGTAGTATTACAGCACTGAGATCTTGAACAGACATGGGTGTTTGGAACAGATTTATTGAACTCCTGTGGATGGCACCAGAAGCACATGTGTTGAAAAGGGGCTATTAAGACTGCAAACAAGTTATATAATGCACACTTTTGAGATTTTGTGATAGGAATGTGAATAAAAGCCATTATGAGGAAAAAAAAGGGTCAGTCTATCTAGTGAGCAGAAGCTTGACTGTCTTGCTGAGGACATGTAGCATTTGAAATTTGTTTTTTGGTTTCAGTTAATTTGTTCTTACATAATAGAAAATTTGAGTGTATAGGTGCATCTTAAATACAGGTCTTTGGTCCTAATTTCTCCAGGATAAAAATCACACTGTTTCTTTGGCTTCACATCTTGGAGTTAGCTTCCCAGGGAGCTTATACTTGCTGTTTTGCTTCTGATTCTTGCTTTCTGTCTTGGCTTTATTTTCTATCTACCTGTAATTTCCACATTTTATGTATATTTTGAGTATATTTTATTCCACATGTTATCCCTAATCTAGCTAGCATTTTCCCTAATTCCTAAACAGGAGGAAAAGAAAAGGTTCAAGGGAAATAGTCAGTGATTCATTATTGGTGACTTCTTCAAAACTCCAGAAAAAAAATTATCTGCACATAAGCGTGGCAAAAAAAAGTAGAGAATTCCAGAAGCAGGCATAAAGACCTGATGTGCTTCTTTTTTTAGGTATTGCTTACAGCTAGAGATCTGCAATTATGACAGGTGTCCACTGCCATAGTCACCCTATTTCTAGCCCTCCTTACAGGCATCTATTCACCAAGACAAATAAAATGCAATGCAATATTCCCGTGCTGTGAGGCTAGCCATTTTTGAAAGAAACAGGAATCATAAAATCATTAATGTTGGAAATTACCTTTAGGATCATCAAGTACAACCATCAATCCAGCACCACCACCATGTTCATCACTAAACCATGCCCTTAAGTGCCATATCCACATGTTTTTTCAAAACTTCCAGGGTCTGTGACTCCACAACTTCCCTGGAAGTTTGTTCAAATGCTTTACAATGCTTTAGGGGAAAAAAACCCTTCAAATATACAATCTGAACCTTCCTTGGCACTGAGACTGTTTCTTCTCATTCTGTCACTTGTTACCTGGGAGAAAAGATCAACCCTCACCTCAATACAACCTACTGTCAAGGAGCTGTAGAGAGCAATAAGGTGCCCCCTGAGCCTCCTTTTTTTCCAAGCTAGATACCCTCAGGTCTCTCAGCCACCCATAAGACCTGGGCTCCAGACAGTACACTAGCTCCATTGCCATCGCCCTTCTCTGAACACTTTCCAGCACCACGATGCCTTCCTTGTAGTAAGGGGCCCATAACTGATTTCAGTATTTGAGGTGTGGACTCACCAGCACTGAGTACAGGGGAACAGTCACTTCCCTGGTCCTGCTAGTCACACTATTTTTGATACAAGCCAGGATCTCACCAGCCTTCTTGGCCACCTGGGCACACTGCTGGCTTATGTTCAGCTGGGTGTCAAAAAATAGCCCCAGGTCCTTTTTAGTAAGGCAGGTTTCCAGACATTCTGCCTCAAGACTGTTGTGTTGCATGAGGTTGTTGTGACCGTAATGCAAGACTCAGCACTCTACCTAATTTTTTATTTATTTATTTATTTTTAAATTTAAGATTCTCATAGTAACAATCTGCCCATGCAGCTGGCTTTCACCTGGGGACTGGGGGTAGAGGCAGGGCCCTATACATATCCCGGTTTTGCTGGAGTAGATTCTCTTGAAGTATTTATATTCTTCTGGGGCTGGAAAGTCTTCAATAGGACAAAAGGAGTATTTGGATTCATGCCATTTTGCAGGGTGTAGGCTTCAGTGCATGCTATAACTTACAATGACATGTTACAATTTCGATAGCACTGTTCAATCTTGGGAGGGATTTACAGAGTTATGGTTCAGCTCATGAGAGTTTTCCTCGTTGTTTCATTTTCAAATATTCTTGACTCCAGAAGAAAGTTGTCATTTCAGGACACCAGCCTCAATACTATGAAGAACAAAAGAGATACAGCAGCTATTCAATAGTAGTCAAAGAAAGTAGTTTCCTACACACTTACATGAATAAAAAGGAAGAATAAAAAAAAGAAATATATTGGAAGTTTTTGAAAGAATTTTATGAGAGAGTAAAAAGGAAACCAAAGCTAAAACTAGACTGCAAGTTCAAAAGGCTGCAATGCCACCTGTGTGGATATTTCTTACTGAAGAACCAAAATTAATCTGAACTCTGAACCGTTTGAAGTTCTTGCATCACTAATGCAGATGCAGCTCTATTATAGGTGGACAGCAGTTTGCTTGCAGGTTGTGTTCAAAAGCGTTCAACAAAACTGAGACACATTCAAGTATTCTATGTATCTATAATGGCTTGAAACGAATTCAAATGCCTTGGAGGCCCCCTCCATGGTGGAGCTCACAGAATTCCATACCAAATAACCGCTTTTATTTCTTTGAAGTGTTATCATTTATTGGCAAAGTTTTGTCTCTTCCCTGTTGTGCAGGTCATACTGTAATTAAACCAAGCATTATAAAGGTAGGGAACAGACAGACACACTTCAGAAAGCTCAAGAGAACCTTATTTAGTGGTTTACTGGGAAAAAAAGTATTCTTCAGTTAAAGAGTATTCTTTTCAATAATAAGAAGAGTAAGTTAATTATAAGAATAGTACTGCTGCCTTAAATGCCTCTCTTCTTGCATTAAAACCAGAATTTTATTCATGAAAAGAATAACTGTCCTTCTTCCTTCTCTTTTTGAACCGCAATAATGATTGTTGTCTAGGAGTTTTTTGTTTTATTTGGTTTTATTTATTCATGATATTTATTTTTATTTTTAAATCCGACCTCTCTGTGTTATGTCTTTATGAAAGTGTAGAAGGAAGTTTTAAGAAAGACTGAAATTTTTCACATCTTTCACATGACACCATTTGAATCAATGGATTAAGACACATAAAATCCCCAAACTTTACATGACATGGATCAGATTTCACCCATGTTGCTAGTAGAAGGGCTTTCATTTTGTTTATTCAGACTTCTTTCTTCCTTGAAGCAATATTTACACCCTACACTGCACAGAACAGGACTTTGTTAAAATACTGTTAAATTAATGTAATTTAAATTAAGAGAGTGGTATAAAAACTTGGAATTAGGTTCAGAGGTATGACTAAAGTAATTTAAGAAAAAATAATGTGAACCGTGTCTGGATATATCTTGAATCTTATTCACGGGCTTTCCAAACATGTATGCTGCCAGACATTAGCCTCAGTAATCTTCAGGCTTTGTATAGAGTATTTTTTCCTACTTACCAGTATATAATATGCTTAATTACCTTTACACATTATCAGTTTGTTAATGTGTAAAAATAATTAATTTATGAATTATTAAATAAATAAAAATTAATGTGTAAATTTTAAAAGTCTAGATTTGCAAAATTTCATTATTTGGGAATGAAAATAGGAATATAGGAAAAAGTAAATGGAAAAAAAGTTTAATTTAAAATAGTCCAACAGTTTTGGTGATTTAAATTTACGTGTTGGCAAGTAATTTCTGCTCAGGAAAAAACAATTTACTAGTTGACTGCCTTATTTGTTACTAATTCACTGTTTTATTCATATAAACACCATCTAAAAAATTAGTCATTCTTTTTTCCAACTTTTTACCTGACTGTGAAATTGCTGCACTCTATAAAACACCAAGACTTGTATAAAAAAGACTTGTATTTTTTGCCTAAGTGGCATCTGTTTGCTACTGCGATGAAAAATACTGTATGAGTAATACAATATAAGTATGTAAACTACTAGTACATTATATAGTTATGTATTTGTTTATATGATTAGTAATCTTAATTCTGTTTCATCTTAGAAATTGGGAAGCTGATCAGGTCCCATGGACAGGGACATCTTACACTAGATCAGGTTGTTCAAAGCCCCATCCGGCCTGGCACTAAACAATTTCAGGGATGGGGCATCCACGTCTCTGGGTATCTTGTTCCAGTGACTCACCACCCTCACAGGAAAGATTTTCTTCCTAAAGTCTAATCTAAACCTACCCTTTTTCAGTTTAAAGCCATTACCCTTTGTCCTATCACTATCACTAAATGTCTTTGTAAAAAGTCCCTCTCCAACTTTCTTTTACCCTCCTTTAGGTACTGAAAGGTGGCAGTAAGGTCTTCCTGGAGCCTTCTCTTTTCCAGACTGAACAGACCCAAATCTTATTCAGATACAGGTTCTGAATTCCATACATGTAATTCCAACAGATGATGAAAAAAGACAAAGAATGTCTATATCCAAGTGTTGCTATTCCCATCTTGCTTTATTGGTTCTTGAATGTCGGTAAGCAAAGTTGATCTAGCACAAAGTATCCACATGCACACCCTAATGTATGCATTCAATCAACATACATTGCACTATCCCTGTGTTACTGTTATAGAATACTCTCTTAGTGTTATCCCTCATGCCTTCTCTCTCTTTTCTGTATAAATATCATGACTTAAATAAGACCTATATAAGAAACTTTTGACTGTTGATTTCTTATGTTGTTTTCAGCCTATTTAGCATTCTCATAATCAATACTCAATATATTTCAGGCAGTAACTCAGTAAGAACTGGAGGATTCGATGCCGTATAATCAGGACCACTGAAATCAATAAATCAGAAAAGTGACTTAAACAAACAAACAACAAAAACCCCAAACAAATACTATTTTGGAAGCATCACCAAGCTGCTGAAACACCTGTAATAAGGTTCACATCTGTCAACCCCACAAAGTTTTGGAAGTACCTGGCTAGCACCCACACAAAGTCTGGTCCCTTCCAGAATGGGGAAGGAGTCTTCAAAATCCCTGCGGTAGGGATGTTGTCCAAGAGCAGCAAACCAGTCATTCCTGACAGGATTAGTTTTGATATAGATGAAAAAGTCAGGAATTATAGTGAGGAGAGCAAGTGCTTGCTTGCTCAAAGGTCTTCTTAACATGAATATCAGGGAATTTAGATCAGAGTGGTAAGGTTTCTGCCTGTTGCTATGGCAATGCAAAAAGAATCTTAACCGATCGAAAGAGGATTGTGTGAGAGAAAGTAAGAGTCTGTAGGCCATAATTTCCACTGAAAAACATGTCAATCATATTGCAGCATAGCTCTTTGCTTTGCAGACAAGTCCACTGAGGATGCAGAAGAATTTCACACATGGGGCAGTTCTAACATTTTGTGTACTTTTTTTCTGGCAGACTCTCCGTATATCAATGAAACTGATATTTCGGGCAGAGCTATTAACAAGTTACACTTTGTACTCATGTCAGGAAGTATGGACTCATTTGATGTCCTGTGTTCGCTATAGTCACCAGCTGCAAACAAAAAGCTTGCATTCCTGACAATACAGATAGGTATTCTTATGTCATTGCTATCTGTATCGTGGTAAGTAAGAAAGTTTGACTTTCTGTGGACAACATGCGGTCTTACTAAGGTGTGTAGACCTCATGGGTCTTAGAAAAAAAGAGTGTATGACTTTAATTTTGACTCACTGATGCAGCAAATTAAAAAAGGATCTACAGTTTTGTACAGTTCAGTGACAGTTATGCTAAATATGCTGTTATCAGCTGCTCTGGCACAGACTGAAAAAATCTGGTGTGACCAGCCCACCTTCACGAAGTCTTCACCATGGTGGGTGAAGAGTCATACTCATATGTCCAAGAGTATGCACAATCACATCCTCTATTTTCTCCCCTGCAGTCCCTTCCCTGCTTTCTCCTGCAATCCCCTACTCTGCAAGTAGATTCAGATTCCTATGCATCAGCTCTGGAGATTTCAGTAGTGGTACTGATGAGGTGAGTAGGCTCTTGGGACTGAGGTAGTTGTTAAGGCCTTTCTTATTGCCAGTAGTTGACATCTCATCATCTGTCCACTAAAGGATCAGCCACACACTTTCTCTCCTGCTAAAGGGTAAGCATGCATTCAAAATGCCAAATGACCAGAAGAGTAATTTTCAATTAGAAAAAGGGCAGTTCAGATGAAGGTGCAAAAAGCAGTAGCAGTAATCTTCATGCTATGCGGTGTAAGAAATATATGTGAAATTTTAATAAAATGCTGGGATCTTGTAGCTTCAGCAATATATCCCAGTGTATGTAGGGAAGTTTGGTTAACAGGACACTGTGTGATTGCTTTTGAAAGTAATATGTACAGTGAGATTTAACTACTACTCTTTGTAAGTAATTACAGGTAGCAATAGCCAGCATTTTGTGGTTATCAGTTAGCCTTTTTTCTCAGTTTATTGTGCTTACATCATGACTTTCCAACACAGAAAAGAAAACAGTTTAGCCATCGTCAGAAACATTTGTGATCTGTGACCATAAACAGATTATACAGCACATAGGCATATTTTTGTGATGATAAAGATATTGGGCAAATAAATGCCAAAAACATGTTGTTAGGCTTCCAGTGTGAAAATTCAAAACACAGTAACATTATTTTTCTACATAAGTACAAGAAAAAAAATTGATTAACAATATTAATTGTCACTGATGTGACTGACCAAAGACAACCCAAAACTTAAAATTTAATTCTTATTAAACTTGCAAAACCTATAAAGAATCACATAATAAAAACTATTTTAATTTCTCTGTGTGTTCTTTAGTGCCACTGGGAGTAGAAAGGACGATTGTTAAAGTTAACTCTTCCCTTAATTATTGTCCTTGGACAGGACAACAGTAATGAAGGAGTGACTCTTTTATTACTAATTTGTATACCAAAAGCGATGTTTGACTTTGTTTCAACATGAGTGAGTACTGATTTAATCATGTATGAAAGAAGAAATACTTTCTCAGGCAATTTACCATCTATATGACTTTAAAAAATATTAATCAAAACTCTCTATTAGTTTTAATCTGAACTAATGAAGCTGCTCACAAGTTTCTAGCAACATAACTTCATGGCACTTTGATATTTCTGCTGCTCTGTTAACTTATTTCACATGTTAATTGCAACTGTCTAAAACTATTTCAGAATAAACAGCAATGCAGTATGCAGAAATGTTATCCTCCTTAATATTCTAGTCTTGGAACACAGAAACCCAGATACTAAGGCTATTCATAAATGCTTGTTTATTTGGAAGAGAAGGAAGGATAAAATTTGTTCACTGTCAATGTGAATAGGTATCCCACCCCTTCCAAGTGCTCATTATTCCCCATATCACCTCCTCTCTTTGTCTCCACTGTTCATTTTCTTTCAGTCCAGATTCTTACAGGGCCACAAGGATCAGGAACAGTTCTCCTGTTAAAATGATATTTTTTTGCTTGTTTGTTTGTTTGTTTTATATACCTCTATGGTTAATGAAACCCCCAGAAACCCACAGGGGGTTAAGCTTTTAGGGTGAAAATGTTTTTAAATATTAATAAGAGTCAGTTCAGTAGCAAAGTTATGGTTTTTTATACTGAAGGCCTTTTTTATATTAAGACCTATATTTAGTGCCCCTTAGAAAGATGTGTATATTTTACTTTGCTAAACTACAATCAAGTGCTTCATGCATAAACTGTGTGCGAATTAATGTTTTGTGCATAAGGTGAAGAGAGTTTGGGTTTTACCAGACAGACAAATACTGTAGATGCATCTGAAAAAAAACAGGGACTAGTTATAATGAATTATTGATAATTTTGAGTTGTGTTTGGGTTCAGAGATGTCATTGTAACCACTGTCACATAAAGATTCTTTGCACGCCTGAGGGAATATCATGGCTGAGATAAACAGAACAGAAGTTCTTAATGACAGGTTATTTGTTCTGTGTAAACAAAATTAAACAAATCCAGAAAAAAGTTTAAATCATCTCATGTATTAGCATTAATATAGCTACTTGTGTTTTTTTCATGCTTGTTTACAAATTCTACCTCCTATGCATTAATAGTGAAAACTTTTCATGTCATGTGCAGTCTTTCCTACATTCGTGTACTCAGAGCCTGCTATATTCTCCTGTCATACTTTACTTTTTCTCTTCTTCCTTACTCACGCCCTCTGGGCTGTTATCATCTCTGTTTTCCTTCTGCTGCTGTTACTTCACTAGCATTGTCTTTTATCATGTCCATGTCCTGTGAATAGTATAGCTACATAATATTCCCAGGATTTGTTTACCATCTTTTGATATTTTTTCCTGTGTCTAAACCAATGGAAGTGTTAACACTAAGTTTAAAACGAAAATCTTTGAGTATATTCTTTTAAACATATCAAACCAGAGCCATAAATTAATATATGGATCTTAGAACCTAGAACACCAGTCAGTTGAACCAGTGCTTAATCATTTTCTGGACAGAACAGTAAGGTTCAACTACTTTGGTGTCTTGGCAGAGATCTTTTGGGTCAAAACCTATACTTGTAAATTGAGTCTTGATTTGACTCAAAGGTCTGCAATTTTGCATCAGGAGCCAGAATCTATATATGGCACTGCCTGAAGTGTTCTATGAAGCTGGTGAATTATCCAGTATTATTATCCAGTATTTTTATTTCTTGTTTATAAAACTGTAGTACGTGCTCTCCTCGTCCATGGCAGGAAGTACTAGTGAAAGATACTGAAACATAGTAATGGCAATGTAGACAGAACATTCCTTTCATTAGTAGTAATTTTCTCTGCCCACGGGATTGCACATTTGTTCCAGGCATCTTAAACTTTTTCAATTTGCTGCATCAGTAAGTCAAAATTAAAGTCATACACCCTTTTTTTCTAAGACCCATGACATCTACACACCTTAAGTCTGCATATTGTTCACAGAAAGTCAAACTTTATTTACATGCCACCCTTGTTCAACTAAATTTTATAGCACAGTTTCCAATTTACTTTCCATCATGTTTGACATTCTTTATTGATTTTAGCTTTTCTTGATTACTGATTACCAGCAGAACCTGTTTCTAAATGTAATTTCAACACTTATTGTGCCGCATTCACTTCTTAAAAAGAAAAAAGTAGCTGTAATTTGGAAGAAAAAGGTTACACAATAGTTTGATTTCAATTTCCTTGGATATTGATTAGGGATTTGTGTAAACTGCCTATGTCTTGGTATGTGAAAGCATTCATTTGCATTCATTTGCATAGCCCACCCTTTCCAGACATTTTTAATCATATAACAATCAAAAAAATTGTCTTGGCCTAATTTTTGAATGTGCAAATGGCACAGTTTCAGGAATCATTGCAATATTATCCTCAGACTTTTGTCATTTATTAATAAATCCTGAATGTTTTACATACATGTAAAAAAGCAATGGATGTAAATAATCTTGCTGATATTTTTTAGACTTTGTAATTCACTAGCAAAACTGAATATAAGTGAAACGACATTTTCTCTCATTAGGAGGTATAATTTTATATGTGTCATATTTGCCTGTAATACATAAAAATAATGCAACAACTAACAAGCTAAGACTGAAGATACTGGACAAAATCTGACTTAGAACATTGAATGTCTTACACAGCTTACATATGTGCAACATTTTTATTTCTTAAACTCATTTATGATGCCAAAACTAACTATGTATTCACTGAGTGAACCCCTATAAGATTAAATTCTGGTCTACTGTATCTTGTACTTCTAGTTATAACCAGTAGTATGTGTTTGCAACACAAAAAGGAATCAAACGAAAAGGAATTTCAGATTGATTCTTGTGAGTGATAAAACAATTCTTACCTATAATATTTTTTGGCTATACTGAAAAGATGAATATTTTATCATTGGCTTCAACAGAGAGTTTCAGTCATAGTACCCTTTGTATGTCATCCCTTGATATTCTGCTTCCCTTATGGGTCCTCATGCATATATTATTTTCTAGTGAAACAGCAGGTTTCAGATAGGTCAGATAAATAGATGAATATGAACAAAAGAAATCCATCTGACACCATCACCCAAAAAACTCCCACCACAAGTCTCTACTATCTTTGTATCTCCTACAACAGCTACATAAATACAGTAAGTGACCTACAAACCAGCCCAGAAAAGGTTGCTCTGTCCTGTCTCACAGTCAGGTCACAGTCCTTTTTTCTGGTTCTTAGCATTGTTTGCTTTGTGGTTTTGATATACTTTGGTTTAAATCAAAGCTGAAATTACTCCTTTCCTTAGAAATTATATTTATACTGTTTTCAATTTCTCCTTAAAGCTCACTTCAGCTAATTTCATAATGTAATGAAAAGGAAAAGACTTAGGCAATATATTTGCTAAAAATGCTTAAAAAGCAAATAGTGAACCTCTATGTTTATGAAATTCTCCAACTATTAAATTGTTAACTACTTGTTGTTGGTATCCTTTTATGCTCCCTATTAGTCAATAACTCCATAAAAGAGTTTGGCGAAATAAACACTTGAGGAAAAGTACCAAGATCAGTGTTTACAGAGCCACTGTACTGTCCACTCTTTTATATGGACCCGAATCATGGGTCATTCACCGCCACCACCTGCGACTCCTAGAACGCTTCCATCAACGCTGCCTCCGTACAATCCTAAACATCCACTGGTCAGATTATGTGACCAATGCATCTGTTCTAGAACAAGCAGGAGTCACAGGTACTGAGGCCATGTTGCTGAGAACACAGCTGTGTTGGGCAGGGCATGTCTCAAAGATGAAAGATCACCGCCTCCCTAAGATCTTGCTTTATGGTGAACTTACCACTGGCTGCTGCAAGAGAGGAGCCCTGAAGAGAAGATTCAAGGACTCCCTGAAACAACATCTCAGCCTTGGCCATATTGATTAGCATAACTGGTCTACTCTGGCCTCCAATTGAGAGGTCTGGAGACACACCATCTATAACACTGCTTCCTTTGAGAACGCACGCAGGATCACTCTTGAGGAGAAAAGACAACGCAGAATCGTGCCCTGCAGAATATACCACCTAAGGAGTCTTTCTGCTGTGCCTTTTGCAACCGGACATGTCTATCTCGTATTGGCCTTTTTAGCCACCGGCACGCTTGTAACAAGTGTGGGTACAGCCCTTCCCAAATCTTCATTTGCGAAACCTAACCATGATGGTGAGTCAATAACTAGTTTCAAGAATTAAATTAGCACAAGAATAAGAAACAAAACCTGTGTAAAATCTGTGTTAAGCATTATTACTTCATCTATGCTTTAAATAATTTATTTTTCTCTGAGTAATTGGTGCTGCCATCCAAATACAGAATTTTCTGTTACAAAATAAAACTGTACTGACTTCTTGATTTGAACATATGACAGTTATTTTGAATATGAACTAAAGGTGACATAGCAGGGCCATTTTGAGCAAGATCTAAATATCAGGGAGCATGCATTAATATTCTTACATTCTCTGACCAATGCTAAAAACTTTTTCAGATATGTGGTTGGTATTTGTCAGGGCTGATGTTCACCAGAATAAATTTCATAGTTTAAGAATGGTTCTTCACATCTTTAAGTAAAATCAAGAATTTGGAGACCACTTACTTTTACCCAGACAGAACTAACCAGATTCTGTTTTGCGAGTTGTGAGTGTAAAGGAAGCAATGCTTTCTTTCTGTACTAAGTGGGTAGCTCAACTATATTCAAAAATTCTTCTCTAGAGCCTTTTTATGAGCGATGAGAGGTCTGTGAGCTTTTCTAACCAACTCACATCACTGTGACCTCTTATGCAGTATGTGCCTCTTCCTTTGTTTCCATTTCTCACAGTGCTACTCTCCCTAGGTAAAAGTATTAATAATGTGACCAAACTATTGTATAATAGGCATTTGGTGCAAAGACCACAAAAAATAACTATTCTTCTGTTCTTTTTTTTTTTTTTTTTTAATAAATAATCAAGCAATATCTGTGTCCATACAAGGGAAATGGTGACAAGGCAGAGAAAATCTTTTTTGGTGTGGGCAAAGAGTTAAACTTGTTTGATTTTGAATTTGCTTAACTTTGTTAGTGTGATACAGTCATTAATTCAAATGAGATGATGATAAAAAAATAAGATGGAAAGGCAAATGTTCACTTTGACATGACAAACCTCTGCATAAAATAACTACTATAAACTGTATTAAATACTAATGATGAAGTTAGAAACAGTTCAAAGTTTATTTATCTGAAATTTTCAGTTTTGCAGAATAGGTGTTATCTTTTGTCCATGAATTTAATAGACTTTGCTATTGACACTGCAAGTATTTTCCAGAACCTATCAATTCAAAAGGACTGGTTATCATTCTTGTATTTCTAGCTGTGGAACTCCTCCAATTTGTGCATCATGATAGGGTCATGGTCAGATCAATCAAGACTTAAGAACGGAAAATAAAACTAGTTATACTTCAAATGCCTGACTGAATGACACCATTGACTTCTTCTGCCTTTAAAACATTCCTTCTTTTTTTTTTTCTAATTACAAAAGGTCACAGTGTGACTTCACAGTAAGTGAACCAATTCTCAGTCCTACTATTATTGTGCAGAATGGATATACATTTGTTCAACAATTGCACTGGTTGGAACAATCCTGTATTTAGTTTCTCTGTACTAACAACTACTAAATAATTTTCATAACCCAGTGGGAATAGAAAAATGGATTTGCTGATGGCCGTATATTCTCCTCAAACTTATTTTTTTGTATCCCATATTTTCTCAGGTGTGCATTTGTTTCCCATAACTGCTGATTCTTTGAAGTGAAGTCAGGGAGTTCCTTTATTGTTCTGATAGACTGTTCCTTAGGATTGCTTCATTACAGCAGTGTCAGTAGACATCCTTATTAGCAATCTTTCCGGTCATCTATGCTTAGGATGAAACTTCACTGTAAAGTACATTTTACATGAAGGTTGAAGCATGTTTGGAAGGGGGATTGGGAAAAAAGGTTATTCTGTAACAGATAGAGAGTGTTAATAGAATTTAGTAAAAGAAATTCTGGGAATGAATCTGTCTTTCAAGCACTTGTAATGCCATTGTTATATGAATAACCCTGTCGAATTGCACTTAGCATGTCATCACAGACCAAGGTTGCCAGAACCTGGACCAGGAGTGAAGCATCTGTCTGAGTTATATGAAATGGTATTCCCCCTGTGTACTCAACAGTTAGTTTTACTGCTGAGGCAATTGAGATAAAAAAAGATCTGGGCAGACTGAGACCAATACAGAAACGTGGGATGCATGTTTAAGAGAGTATAGAGTTTTTTTGTAAGAGTAAAGGTTAAATGGTCAATCTTCTTTTTTAATTGTTTTTATTTCTGAGCCAGGGCTGTCTTATTGACAATGAGCCACACTGGTACTGGTTCCAAAATTAATTGTTGGAATAAAGACAAGGAAGGAAAGAACAAAGCATGAATCCATCAAACTCAGTTCTGCAGGTGTCAAGTGGCAAGAAGAATGTGCACTTTTGTTATGTTTTTATGCAGGCATAGCATGATACATTTGCAGATGACACAAAACTTGAGGAGCTGTTGACTCCCTCAAAGGCAGGGAGGCCCTGCAGAGATACCTCAACAAATTAGAGGACTGGGCATTCACCTGAAAGTTTTAAGCCTTCTGCTTAGAAATGATCACAGCTATCATCTTGTCTCGACCAGTATTGGAGCAGGAACTCCAAGAACAGAGGCTTTTGTGAAAAATTAGACTAGGTTTGCCACCGTAGTGGTGAAACAAGAAGTTAGCAGCAAATATCTGCAGAGTTCCTCTGTAGTGAGAGTCACAAGTACACTGACTCCACAGCTCAGCTTGAGGGCATAATGATGTGTGTTCTTTGGGATGGGGCTTAATGTACATCTGGGTCTAGACTGCCTGAAACTACATCAGAGGATGTTGTTTAAACTTGACATTCTCTCCAAATGAACACTCCCATGATGTCCAATCATATTCTCAGACTCTGAGCCAGAGGGGATGATAAGGGAATTTGGCCTTCAGAATACCTTTGAGGGTGAGTATAAAACTGCCAGAGTCAATGAGTGCTAAGCATACTAATGCTAAAACTGGATTCATACTTTTTGGTTTTCCAATATCTATCAAGAAAAAACTGATAAGCAACATTAAATATTGTAGAACACAGTTCTCTTGGAAAACCTAAAGTCAATCCTTGGCTAAATTGCTTTTATAACACCTGTTTCTTCTCATTAGTGGGTGAGACATGACTTCAGTTAGATGCATTTTTTAATTTGATGGCTCTGAAAGGTATGTCTGTGTTCAAATATGAGAGTTGAGTGTTTATTTTATACTCAACATTTTTTGTCTTTACATTTTTAAATTTATATTTATTTGAACAGGAAAAGAAATTTCCCTTTCCCTTTCAGTTTTACTGATAAATATAAGTCAAAATCATTCATTAGCTTTGAATACACTTTTGGATAAAGAAAACAAAGAAATATATTTTTGGGTAAAGAAAAGAAAGGCTGTACATTTCTGCTGAACTGTTAATCTTTTACTTTGAAACAAGTAAGCTCTCATGGAATAAAACAAACTCCAACTCACTCAGACCTTAAATATATTATTCCATCATTAATGCTTTTATCTTACCCCCTTTTTTTAATGAGAATTCATCTTTTCAAATAGGTTAAACCGGGCACACTCTGGAAAGAACACTGGGTATAATGTTTTGGCATTATTCATATCCTTTAAGAACTTCCATTAAGAAAAAAATTGAGCATTTTGTAATTTAATATTCATAACCTTCAGTAAGACACAGTTTCTGAATTAATAAGCTTTAGTTTATATCCTTGTTGATCAATTATAATCGATTGAAGAGAACTCTTATGGAGAATCAGTAAAAAAAGCCCAGATAATTGCTGATCCAATAATCTAGTGCTAACTCAAAAAAAAAATAGAAAAGAAAAATCAGAAGTTTTTCTTTCTCTTAATAAATTGAGGTTAAGCTGAAAAATACTGAAATCAAAATGATTTCAAGCTTATGATATTTCTATACCATATATAATCCACCTGCGGCACTCACTGTCAAAGGTTATCCCTGAATATAGCAAGATTAAAAAATGGATTACATATTTCAAATAGTAGCCAGGCCCTGTTATAATTTCTATTTAGGACATAAAAACTTCATGATTAAGTGCTTGGGAATCTAAACATTAAGGTTTATATAAAATTATTTCACTAGTATATGTTGTATAGTCTGTAAGTTTTTTTCCAACTCTTGTACCTGATAGTTGTCATTGTTGGGAATTGGGATCCTTAACTGAATGCCCCTTGGATCTAAAGTGGTAAATTTTGTTACTGGATTTTCAAGGAAAAGAGTAAATGAGGAAAAATGGCATTCTATTAAGTCTAGAATATAAAATACTGCAATCCTATAAGGGCAGCATTATGTTTTAGCAGTTTATTATTTGAACAGTGTAGAGATAAAAAACTGTCAGAATGAAAACTTTATTACCTATCAGAACTTTGTTTGGCTCAGAGTATTACTCAATAGATTATATAAAGAGCAGGAAAGAGAAAGAATTCAAAAACAGTAATCAAAAAAAAATAAAAATGTCTGTTCATCATGAGAACTGGAAATCCTTACAGAAATAACAAATGGGTATAGATTAAATATGGTGTGAAGATAAAATGTGGTAGAGGGAAGCTAGCTATTGGAACTTTGAGAGACTAATTTTTAGCAACATGTCAGTGTAAATGTGTTAATGTAAATCTGATTCAAGGCCAAGTGACTATGAGGAGAGTGGTCTTCCAAGCCCTCTAAGTCTGGCTTCATTCCACTGGTTGTAAGAACCTAACAATGTTGCTCATGGCAACATAGGCTTGCATAATTGGAACAAATCCTGATCTCCAAGTCCTAAGCTTCTTAAAATGTGAATTGTCTTCTAGAAATATCTGCCTCTTTCTACTTGTTATAATGATAACTTACAAAGAAATAGCCAGTAACCGTGACATTAGCGAGCTTTCTAAAACTGCAAGGTGTGAAATAACATATTTTTATATCTGTATCTTGTTGTAATTAAATATGTTACATATGTATATGTGCTGGATGTCATTGCACAATCTCTCTTGATGATTTTTGAGTGGTCTTGGGAATCCAGAGAGGTGTCATCTGACTGGAAGCTGGTGAGCTGTGTCCTGATTTTCAAGAAGGGTAAGATGCAGAACCACAGAAACTACGAGCCTGTCAGTCTCACTTCGGTGCCTGGTAAAGTTACGGAGAAGATTATCCTGGGAAGTACTGAAAAACAACTGAAAGACAATGAAATCATTGGCCACAGCCAGCACGGCTTCAGGAGAGGAAAGTCTTGCTTATCCAAACAGATTTCCTATTATGACAAAGTAACCCACCTAGCTGATCAAGGGAAACCAGCTGATGTAATCTTTTTGGATTTCAGTAAAGTTTTGATACGGTCTCCCCCGGGATCCTTCTGGACAAACTGTCCAGCACACAGCTGGATAAACACGTCATGTGGTGGGTGAGCAATTGGCTCTCAGGTCAAGCACAGAGGGTAATAGTGAATGGGGTAACATCAGACTGGTGACTTGTCAGTACTGGGATTCCACAGGGCTCCATCTTAGGTCCTGTGCTCTTCAACATCTTCATAAATGACTTGGATGCAGGACTAGAAGGGATACTAAGCAAGCTTGCAGATGACACAAAACTTGAGGAGCTGTTGACTCTCTCAAAGGCAGGGAGGCCCTGCAGAGATACCTCAACAAATTAGAGGGCTGGGCATTCATCAGACATATGAAGTTCAACAAAGGGAAGTGCACCTGGGATTGGGCAACCCTGGGTGTACATACAGATTGGGCAATAAATTGCTGGAAAGCAGTGCCACAGAAAGGCACCTGGAGGTCCTGGTCAATGGCAAGTTGAACATGAGTCAGCAGTGTCCTGGTAACCCAGAGGGCCAACCATGTCCAGAGGGGCATCAGGCAAAGCATCACCAGCCACTTGAGGGAGGGGATTGTCCCACTCTGCTCCGCTCAGATGCAGCCTCATCTTGAATATTGTGTGCAGTTTTGGGCACCACAACATAAGAAAGATATTAAGCTATTGGAGGGTGTCCAAAGAAGGGCAGTGAAGATTGTGAAGGGGCTTGAGGGGAAGCCGTATAAGGAGCAGCTGAGGCCACTTGGTCTGTTCAGTCTGGAGAAGAGGAGACTGAGGGGAGACCTCATTGCAGTCTACAACTCCTTGTGAGGGGAAGAGGAGGGGCAGGCACTGCTCTCTTCTCTCTGGTGATCAGTGACAGCTCCTAAGGGAATGGCCTGAAGCTGTGTGAGGGACTGGATATTAGAAAAAGATTGTTCACCCAGAGGTTGGTTGAGCACTGGAACAGGCTCCCTGGTCACAGCACCAAGCCTCATGGAGTTCAAGAAACATTTGGATGATATTCTCAGACACACAGTGTGACTCTTGGGGATGGTCTTGTGCAGGGTTAAGAGTTGGACTCGATGATCCTTGTGGACCCCTTCCAAGTTAGCATATTCTGGTATTCTGTGATATAAGTTTTATCATACCCACTTTGTGAAAGTTGAAGATGGTACTTCAGCCAACATTATTAGCTATATAATATTGAATAAAGATCTAACGCTGCTATATTTTTCTTCTTTTTACTTTCATTTTGGGATACTCATACACATAGCTGTTCTGTTTGGGACCAATATTGGTATCCCTCATTCATGTGCCTTCTCTTATTTATGTAGATAGCCAGGGATTTTTGACAATCCAGCCTTAGTTTCATCTTTCACTTCACAAATTCTTTGTGTTTACTTTTGTAAAGAGAGATAAGAATTGATTCTGCACCTAATCTGCTACTTCATCAATCGTAAGAAACAGCATTTGTGAGGTCCTAAGTATGGAAAGAATGAACTGCAGTGTAAGCCTTGTTTTTTTTCATTTTCTTGTCCTAAGTGAAAGGTAACTGTGACAGTGTGTAAAATTAAACCAAGTGATATGTACTGTTGTTTCTCTCTCAGGTATTTGACAGGTATATTTGCTTTTGTCAGTTTAGAGTGAGTTAAAGATGTTTTTAATTGCTCATTGCTGCTGCTACTGAAAAGGCTTTGATTTCTTTCATTTTAATCATAATCTGAAATGTTTGAACATTTATTTTACACATATACATACAAACACAAAGACGTATTTCTCCCTTTACTGAACAGAAAAATAAAGAAAATACAAAATAAAATTAAAAGAAAGATTTTAGGAAAAGAAATGTTAAAAATAAGAACAATATGAAGGAATATATCTGACATGCAGTCACTTTCTCTCTCGCTGGTTGTATACTAATGAACAGTTCAAAGAAAAAGAGCCTGAATTTTAAAATACTCAGCTAAACTCCTCAACAAGCACAAAATTGTAAATCCATGCAAAAGCTATTTGATGACGAAATGTAGAACTTTAAGTGTCCTAGAACATGTCCAATACCTATGAAAATTGCCCATTTATAGGAAATGCATTTAAATTTGCTTTGTCCATGCCAAATACAGGGAAATGGTAGCTGAAGGAGCATAATTATGTTAAAATGATTCAAGAAGGGTGACAGTCTTTCATGAAGCCTAATCAGTACCTTAGCTGTATCTGTGGGCAGAGAATGGTCAGGAGCAATCTGCTAAACTGCTAGCCCTCAATTATCATCATCTTTGACTTGTTACCTAAGTATATGCAGTATTCCAGGGTCAGTGCTTATGCAATTTGGATTCCTGTGTGACTAACCATCCTTGAGGACATCCAAATACAATTTTTATTGTCTTTTCACTTCCTTTTACACAAGTGTAGTAGTTAAGCAATACAGAAAAATCTTGCCACAGAATGATCTGATCCATCTTCCTTCACTGTGGTTTTAGGTTGCTAGATTTTTCCACAATGCACTTTTCTTTCATTTTTGTTTTGCAACAATAGGTCAAAAGAAATACTTTGTTTTTCAGCTGTCTTAGAGGCATATGGTTATGTTCTTTATTGTATTATTAGGGCAAATCCAACTTAGAAAAAAACCTATTGTAAAAATACTATTAGGCTTTGTAAATGTGTTCTATACAGTGCACAGTATTTACTTCTATGGCTCTAATCAATCTTTTTCCACCTCTTCGATAGTTTTCTTATTCCAGCATACTTTTGATATAATTTCTTTTCCAGTTTCCCTGATAAATTGTTTTTATTTCCATAGGATACGATTTCAATATGGTAATCTTATCCCTTTAAAAAGAAAAAAATAATCAAGTAGATATTCTATCTATGCTATGTATAGGTAAAATAATACTGTTCTACTATGGGTTTTGTAGGGGGGTTTTTTTGGTTGTTTTTGTTTGTTTGTTTAGGGTTTTTTTGTGTGTTTGTTTTTTTTCTCCATCCTCAAATGTCTTTTACTAGTGTGAACAATTTAAAGCTACCAATCTCTCTTATTTCTATATTTCCACTTCATAGTATTTGGTTTCACATCCCACACTGTAAATTCTCTTCATCAGTCAAATTCTTGACATTTCAGGGCACAAATATTTATGATGCTTCTTTTAGAACACATTAAGTCTCATAATAAAAATCGGCACAGTCAGAAGCCCCTGATTACTTGTTTGATCAATATGAGTATTATTTCTGTTCTGGCATCCTTCCCTCTTATGTATTGGTATGGCATTGACTGTTGCTGTAGTTTTGTTTACTGCCCTCTACATATTAAAAATGCATATGATTCATTTAAGTCACTTTCTCAGTCTTCTCCTCAGTTTGTTTCCTTTACAGTTCCTCTTATCATCTGCACCAGACTCAAACCCCAAAGAGGTACAGTGCCAACTGCTCTGAGAGAGTACATCCATTATTTCTGTGTCTCAATAGATATGCATGTAATTTAAATAACACCTGTCCTGGATTTATCTGTTGATTTCATTATCTTGTTCCCTTTACTCTCCTCCCTTAAGGATCGAGTGAATGCAACTGGAAACCATCTGAACCATCATTTTGCTGAGGTGTTTGGTTGTGCTTCATCTGCTACACTGGGGAATCCTCAAGTGTCATTTGTTGAGGTTTGAAGAAAGATTAATGGACTTTTTTTGTTCACTCTTCAGAATCTTTTCTATGTAACTTCTGTAGTTCATACCTTTGCCTCTGATATACAGCACAGTCTTGCAGTCTCTTGCTCCTCTTTAATAACAGGTGGTTTATTCTCCTTAGCAAACAGGATAGAGTTATGCAGACTCTTCTTGAATTTGGTATGGTTCTTGAGTCATCTACTGTTCTTCCATTTTCAAAACTCTTGTTATATCTCTAAATAAGCTAATGAGATTGTCAAAAGAAATTTTTTTCAGAGACCTAATGTTATTCTAATAAGTTGCAATTTATCAACTGTGAGAGCTGATTAAGTGTAAAAAAGATCATAAATACTTACTACATTTCACTCAGACAAGCCATATAACTATTTACAAGATTGCAATGAAGCAAAATATTTTTTCAGTGGAAAAGATGAAAGTGTCTTTTTTTTTAGCATTCTTAATCATGAAGAAACAAAATTGTGTCCCTGAAATATTGCTTAGGTGATTACAGCAGGATGTGGTTTATCACAATAGCAAGCCTAAATATAGAAGACCTTTATGCTTAATGACTGTATTTCTCATATTTTTAATTCATGTTCAGGTAGAAAAATGATAAGGGTGAAACAATATGGCACTGCTGACATGAAGAGTGTATGTGTAGTTGAGCGTATGCAAAATTTGTTGGAATTAAGAATTGTTTCAGAAAGTACAATTTCTTCTATATTTTTTAAAAAGTTACTCTGAGCATTGCTCTTCTTTCGCACACTGAATCCCTCTTTGTTTTGAAATACATTCCTAAGCAAATTCTGATCTGCCTAACTGGTTACTATACTTCTCTGGGGAACATGTAGCTGTATATCGAGGACAGAAATTTCTCAGCAGTCAGGTCCTATATCTCTAACAAGAGAAGATTATTTGGCACATTAGTCAACTGAAGGGTCTGTTATATGGCATACATTTAATACTTGCTTTTATTTTTTCCTTCTAAGATATTACAGTTTGCTATCAGTGTACAGAAATCCAGTACTTAATGTATATAATACACTAAATCTGTACTGACAGGTAATGATGCGGGGGAAGGAAAACATCCTTGTAAATTAGACCTTGGTGTGACCTGGTCTATCTATAAGCTGAAATTCTCATTTAGCATGTCTGAGGTTTTCCTTTTCTCCCTTAGCTACACCTTGGAAATTCTACTCTGTCTATGTCTAATTGTACAGTGGGACTCATTAAAAACTGAAGACTGATGGCTTAATTTCAATACTGAATTCAGATGAGTGACTACATAGAACTTAGATTGAAGGTTATAAATTATGTAAACACTAGTAACTTGTTTTAATCTTATTGTTTTTCTTCAAATATGTCATGAATTATATATTGATTTTTTTTGAAGACTATAAGGTAGTAAAAGAGATTTCTTTCTCATTATGCAAAAAACCTGCATTCAGGGTGAGGGATTCCAAAATCCTTAATTTTAAAAGTCAGAGAGAACTCTAATAATTCCTCTGATTTGGACAACAGGGAAGGCAAATTGTGTCAGAGGTATAAAGAGCCTATTTAACTCTGTGTCTCTGTTAGAGTCACTAAAAACCTCTGTTTATGTACCACCCCCACAGGGCCTGTGAATGTTAGGATTTGGACAACAGAGGAATTAAGGTCTGATATTTCTCATAGTGATGTGTGGGATGTCTAGAAAAATGAACTCCAGTATACCAAAATGACACTTGAGAAGAATTTTCCATTTCTTCCCTGTGTTTTTTTTCTTGATGTAAGAAAAAATTAGCTACACTAAGAAAAATATCAAGAGAATTTTTTTGTTGTTGTTTTTCAATTATTATGGACTAGTTTATAAATAAAATTAATATATAGGAATAATTTTTATGAAGTATGCAGCCATCTTATAGCTCAACAAACCATTGCAGCAATAAAGTTTTATATTACATATATATTTTTCATCAATAAGGTAGTGGCTTTTCAAGTTAGTATATTAAATATAGGAAGACAACAATATTTTTTTTAAATTTAAAGAGACAACCATATTTCAAATAATGTTTAAGGTTGTAAACTATTTAACAAAAACAACTATGCTAAAATCTCAGGTGCATTTTCTTGGATTTACATGATTTATGTATATAAAACTTATCCTGCTCTACACACTGAAGCTTGATGGTCTTTATCTGTGGGCACAGAGGGATGAGAAGCAAATAGAGAAAGAAATGGAAGATTAACAAAGATTGTGAAATACAGTTTTTAGACCGTTGAGAGTTTCTGAGATTTGAGATTGTGGGAGATAAAATAAACCAGGAAAAAGAGGTATGGGGGATAGACTAGAACCCTTTGTGACTTCATTTCTGTTGCTGTGCTTTACTGATTTCTTTGATCTCAAAACGTTCTGAATGTGATGTTTTCGAGATGTTGAATGCACTAGAGACAGGACGAAAAGTGCCCTGCTTGAAACTGACCTTTTATTATGGTGCTGTCTCATCTATACTGTGTAAAAAGTGTGATAGAAATACTAAGACATGGGAAAGTTAATAGGATAATCAAATCCATCAGGTTCCACAGGTCGTATGTTAGCAGGTGAAGGAAGAGAAATATTGATAGTACTTTGTTCTACCGTTGCCAGGAACACTAAGAATCTATCTTGAGGTTGACAGCAAACATTGTTGTATAACAAGCCAGAAAAAAATATATTTATTCTTTTCTTTGTCACATGATTTCTAACACTGTTTTGTTACTTTTTTTAAAATAAATAAGAAACAAAAGCAATAAAAGTATTTTGTATTTTCCCTTTAGACATACATTAATAAAGATAGAATGTTAGTTCCATCATTATGAAGAAGCTAACTCCTCACACAAAAGAACAGATTGTGATATTTATAGAACATCTAGTGGATTACCAAAATATAATTAAATTTTTAAAAATGGTATAAAAGTAGTTGCTGATGGACTATGATGTCTTTACATTATCTGCTATAGCAGCTTTGGTCTTATAAAGATACTTCAGCTGTAAAGAGGGATGGCTGATAGATCCTTTAAATTGCTCAAAATTTTGTTACACCTCCCACAGTTTATACTGGGTAATACAATAATCTCCTTGCAAAATAACTCTGTAACAGGGTACTGCTACCAGGAAACTCCACATGTTTATAAAATATTTTCTTTTTTAAAAGTAAATGTTATTAATCTTAACTACTGCCACAGAGATTTACTGTGATCTATGTCTAACCTTCCGTTGGTACTATAAATAATGTATTAATCATGCTAATAATATATATCTTCTTCAGTGAAGGCACATATGAACAACTGTGCCAAGTAACTCATAGTGGCTATTGAACTGTCAGGCTTTATCCAGCCTAATGTATGTCTAAGGAAATTGGAATGGAGGAAATGTTTGTAAGCACTTCAGCATACTAGAACAGTAACTTTACCTTAGAACATTATAGCTTTGAAATGTCTGAAGAGGGCATGAGATTAGATGTTGTCAAGATTAGGGTGCTTTATCTAATTTTTTCTCTATTGAAACTTTAACTCCTTTATTAGAGGTCTGTATGGCACCTGATTTGATGCATCCCAGAGTCCTGAGGGAATTGGCTGATGTAGTTGAAAAGCCATTCTCCGTGATGTCTGAAATGTCACGGCAATCAGTGAAGTTCCAAGTGACTGGAAAATGGGAAAACATGCACCCATTTTTAAAAAGGGTAGAAAGGAGGATTGTTGAAATTCCTGACTTGTCAGTCTCCTCTCTGTACCTGGGAAGGTCATGGAACAGATCCTCCTAGAAGCTGTATTAAAGCACATGGAGGACAGGAAGATGATTTGAAACAGCCAGTACCACTTTAGCAAGGGTAAGTCCTGCCTGACATTTTAGTAGGGCCTGTAGTGATAGGATAAGGGGTAATGGTTTGAAAATGAAAATGAGTCAGCTGAGACTAGATTTAAGGATAACATTTTTTACAATGAAGGTGGTGAAAATCTGGAACAGCTTGCACAGAGAAGTGGTAGATGCCCCATCCTTGGATATATTCAAGGTCAGGTTGGACGAGTCTCTGAGCAATCTGACCTAGTTGCAGATGTCCTTGCTCATTGCAGAGAGGTTGGACTAGATGAGCTTTAAAGGTCACTTCCAACCCAAACTATTCTATGAATTTTTAATTTTATGATTCTATGGTTACTTTCATAAAAACTTGTGTAACCCAGCTGTGGGTTGCAATCAGACCACAGACACACTGGTTCTCTGAATATCTTGCTCATGGTATGTCTTACAGATATTCTGACCTATCGAACAATTTTGTGCCAGATCTTATCTTCATCACGTTTCAACACCTTTTACTCTGTAGACTTTCAATTTCTTACTGATTTGATACATTTATCAACATAATTAATATATTTGTTCATTTTTTGGTATCAATCACAGGGTTAAAATGAGGCAGCTGATAGAGATAGCCAAATAGATTTTTACATCTCTGGATGACATCATCAGTGATTATTATAGACTGAAGAGATAAGCATGGACTTCCTCTTCCTGACAGAGTTTATTACAATCAGTTTTATGATGACTTTACTGAAAGGCTCCATTTGATTATGGAGTCCTCTTTCAGCATTTCACAACAAAAATATTATTTCTCTTTTAAATTAGTTCTATCATATAAAAAATAATAGTCCCACTCTTTATATAAAGATAATGCATGATAGAAATATAAATTCTCTTGTTTCCAGAAAAAACTATTAAATGGAATCACAGCATCAGTCACAGATAGTGGAGGCCCTAAGAGACCTCTACAAATCATCTAATTCCACCCACTGCTCAAGCAGGGACAGCTAGAACAGGTTGCCCAGAACCACACATTGTGAGATTTTTAATATCCGTGAGGATTCAGACTACACAACCTCACTGGGCAACCTATTTCTGTGTTTGATAACACTCAATTAGGCTAATAACACTAAAACAACTGTATTTAGGTAGGGATTCGGAAAGGACCATTACAATCATCATGTTCCAATTCCCCTGCCATGGGCAGTGTTTCTAAAAAAAAAAAAATCATCCCAACATTAAAATCAAGTCTGTTGCAAACTACTGTATTTAAATATTCTCCAGCCTGAAAGACAAGTGACCTCAGCCGGTCCTCATAAGGCTTCACTCAAGGCCCTTCACCATCTTCATTGCCCTTCTTTGGATGCTCTCTAAGAGCTTAATGTCTTTCTTATATTGTGATGACCAAAACTTCACACAATATTCAAGGTGCAATGCTGGAAAGCAGTTCCACAGAAAGGGACCTGGGGGTCCTGGTCAATGGCAAGTTGAATATGAGTCAGCAGTGCCCTGGCAGCCAGGAGGCCCAACCATGTCCTGGGGGGCATCAGGCAAAGCATCACCAGCTGGTCAAGAAAGGTGTTTGTCCTGCTCTGCTCTGCACTGGTGCGGCCTCACCTTGAATATTGTATGCAGTTTTGGGCACCACAATATAAGAAAGACATTAAGCTATTAGAGAAAATCCAAAGGAGAAGAGTGAAGATGGTGAAAGGCCAATAATTCAGAAAAAGTGAGTCTTCATACGGAGATAGTTCATTAACTATTGCTGTCAAATTAAGCACAGCACTCAGAAATATACTTGCTGACTAAACAGTTTATATGACAATGCTTAGCATGTTTTCATCCAGGAAGTTTGTTCAAAGAAGATTTTTTTGTTTCTTGTTTGCACATCTATTTCCTCTTAAAATATTTAGTCTGCAATAATGCAAATTTCCTTGACAACTTAGCTGACTTATAATATTCTCATACCTTTTGTAAGTAACAAAAAAGAAATTTTCTAGTCTAGGAGCTGGCGGAATGAGCTGCAGGTTAATATTCCAGTGATTCTTAACAACACAATTGAGAAGAGTCTTATGTTCAAGGGTTTACATTTTTGTTCCTGACATCTTGCAGTAACATCTACTGAAAAAGAATTACATGATGTGGTTTCTTTTGTGAAAATTAATCCTTCTATTTCATAATAAACACGAATATAAAAAAAAAAACAGAAAACAAAATTCATTATTTATATTAAGTGGTAATAAGTTTAATCCAAGGCCTCAGCCTTTCTTTTGGGGTATCTTATCATATCCTTTTTTGAATATGGCTTAACAGAGATGATAAAATATGTAAAATTACTACATACATTTGGTCTTGTACTGTTTAGCAAAAAAAGTAATTTATATACTATGGAAAAATACACAAATAATAACATAATAGAAGAGAGGACATGTGTATAACATAGAGTTGGTTAAAATATTTTCACTTCTCCCTGTTGTGTAGAATCAGCTTGTGTGCTACACATGCAGAAAGACAGAAAAATGCAGCTAGAGATAAGGAATATGAAATTTTGTTAGTCATTTGGCATTTCAGACATGCTGGTAGCTTTTATATATACATACTGGTAGCTTATAACTATAAGGGGAAGCTGAGTATATCTTGAGTATTTATATAAGCTAAATTTACGGTAGTATCGACAAGGCTGTTCCTACAACTTGGAATACACTTGACATAACACTATAGTAGATATAGATGCTGTATTCCCATTTACTTTAAATACTTCAAAATATAAAAATGCACAGTAATCAAAGTCAGAAAACATAACTGTTATAAACCCAGAAGGTGGTTTTATCCAACTGAAGAGACACCCTAAAAATGCTGAACAATTACTTTGGAAATATTTTATTTCATACAAGTATAAATGAAAATTTAGTAATTGTTTTGCATAGGGTTAATACAATTTCACATGCTGATTATTTTATTCTTAAATTCTGCCCATCACTATAACGTCTGGAAATGTGACCACATTCATGACATTGTTTGTTTCATCACTGATTTAGGCATTTAGGTGATCGTAATTTTAATCAGAGAAGAGGTCTTTTGGGATACATGAAAAAGACAGTCAGTACAATGAGTAAGTTGCAAGTGAAAGTCTCTCAGTACGTACGAATAAAGTGCATGTAAAATGTCTGCCTTTCTTTACTGAGCTCAGAACCATCAGTAAAGTAAAGGTTCAAAGGCATAACAGCTGCCTGCTTGCTACCCTGACATCTAATAAAATCACTCTCTGCCAAAAATCACATCAGTCTGAACTATAATCACCTCCTCTCTAACACCAACTCTTATAACTCACACAGTATTCATCTCCTAAAGGATAAAGCATACTTAAACGTGCCTTTTTTTTCTGATTAAGATGGTAGGTTTTCAGTTACCTTCAGGGCTGCTATAAATTCTGCATTGCAGAATCGCAGAATCACAGAATATGCTGAGTTGGAAGGAACCCACAAGGATCATCAAGTCCAACTGTTAGACCTGTACAGGGCCAACCCCAAGAGTTGGGGTTCCCATGTGCCTGAGGGTATCATCCAAATGTTTCTCAAACTGTCTCAGGTTTGGTGCTGTGACCACGTCCCTGGAGAACGTCCCAGTAAAAAGAGGAAATCTGCATTTGATATCTAAATGTACATCTCTTTGGTGGCAGCCCAACTTCCTTGCAGTTTTCAGATGACCTGATGGTTAGCATCAATGTTAACATGAACATTTCCTACTACTTGCTTCCTTTTGACAATATTATGGGATTGCTCAAAGATTATTTTTTTAATAGCTAGATACTTGTTCCTATGATTTCTATTAAGTTTTCTGTGAATGTAAAGAACTTCATCTGTCTCAATAAGCTTTCCATGCCTCTTATCAATTACTAAAGATGAAAGAAAAAGAAAAAACGCATAGAAATGGTTTCTAAATTCCATAGTCCTGATATCTTTTCAGTATCTCCACTGTAATCAGCTCCACACATACTACAGCTTTGAAGCAGTTTCCTACTAAATGTGTGACAACATTCATCATACACATAAAGGAACTACATGATTATCTGGGGATTTTATAGGTGAAGATTTTTTTTTTAAGAGAAAAAGGGGTTAAGAACATAAGGTACAATCTCTGGCCCACTGATTTTTTCAAAGTAAAGATACCCTCAAAAACATTCACAAAATTTAATAATTTTTCATTGTTTAAAAAAATTGGGCTTTAATCCTAATATATTCATTTTGTCAAGTTAACATTTTGAAAAATTGTTCAAATTCACTCTTGCTGAAAGATTAGTTTCGAACCTTTAAAAATCTCTCAGCTGGTATTTACAACTGCTTCTTTGAGCAGCCACATGGTTTCTATCATAAATGTTTATTTTCTTCACAATGTACATGTCAGAGAAGAAAATATGAACATCTCAAGTAATGAAACACTGGTACACGGAGAAGTTGTTCAAAGAGAAATGAACATTTGTATCCCACAGCAGTGTCATAACACGAGAGACATTCTAGTTAAAAACAACTAGTAAAACAGCTTACTGTCCACTGACTAGATAATTCATACTGATACTGTGGAGTTTAGTAATCTTGTTTGGTCAGAAGTGATTTTACTCTAATCTGTGTATATATAGCCATATACTGTAGTCTTCAATTTTGACCTTCATGTATTTTTCAAAAACATAAAATGCAGAATAATTTTCTGCATTTTACAATATAAGACACTACATTGGCATTAATAAAATATTAGACCTAAAAATGTATTTACATATATAATATTTGTTTGCTAAAGATAAAAATGTTTTAATGTAAGATCACCCAGAATTATTCACCCCATACCCCATACCTCTCATCATCTCCTTCTTCATCTCTAAAATGATGCATCGCACCTGAAATCAGTTCACTGTTCAGCACATCTTCTATTCTTTTCCATAACCTTCCTAATTGTTGAGGGTGGGCAGCAGGGTAAATATATAACAGATGAGTGAAGATAATAAAGTTGTTCTTTCTTCCAATGGTCTGTGTGGCATCATTTTTGCTGATACCTTGCAATGCCTGACCTTTTAAACTGACAGGATGTTCACCATTGAAGCTTTATAAAGACAGCTATCTCATCTCAGAAAAATGGAAGCCAGGCATTCACAACTGACTTGTATTTGTCTCTGAATCAAAGTGTCATTTTTGCTCTGTTAGTGTCTGTTATCAAGTCTGGACAAGCAGTTATTCTGAAGGCTAGTTCATATAACCTTTATTTTTTTCAGAAAGTCCTTGAGACTTAATTCAGAGGGTTTATGCAACTATAGTTTATATATATAAGTGAGTTATACAGAATCTTGGCAGCTAGCACTTGTAATAAACATTTACTTTACAATTCATAAAATCGTTTTAACTTTGAAAACTGTTTCATATATCCATCTATTTCCTCTGATTAATTTTAATCCCTATTTTACTCAACTTTAATTTATGGGGAATCCTTAATGGTATAAAACCTAGGATTAAGATATGAACAGTTTATGATTCAGTGGGAATCAGGTTAAGATTTCAAGCTGGACATTTAGTCTAGAAATTTAATAAATGGACAAACCTTCTCCCCTCCCAATCAAATAAAAACAAATAAGATGGTGCATCAACGTCTCTTTACCAGTGAAATTAATATATATGGTGGAGGTCAAGGAACTTCCTGCCTCATTGTAAAAAGAAGAATTTAGATCACTCATACTGATACAATGAGTTAAACTATGAAATATTTCTAAGTAGCAAAAGTATCACGTAGCGGTTTAAATATTTGCATAATTCACAACAAAGTGTGTCAACCAACCAACCAAATAGTCAAAATCAATCCAGAATTAAATTTTTTTCAGGAAAATATATTAGATTAGAGATGAGAAACCAGTCTCTGAACAACCTTATAATTTTCTTTTTTTCCCAATGACTGCCTGTAGTTTCAGCACTGATCTTCTGTTCCTACTATGGTTGGGAAAGTGTTCCTAAATAATTCTTGCAGATTACAGTAGGATTTTGAAGCTACCTGGTGAAAGTGTGCAAAGAAACAAGGCTGGATTTCAACATATATGTAGAATAGAATACTTCCACCTCAAAAGCACATTGCCTTCGAGGATTTGAGTTTTCTGAAAACTTTTTCTTCTCAAAAAAATCATGATTCACAAGTAAATAAAACCACAGCAAGAGTCTGGACAACTCTCTGATTACCATTGCTGTGCTCAGAGATTGCAGAGAAATACAGAAATTGTAAATATTACTAAAAAAAATCAAAAATTTATGTGTCTATTGTTTATCTGTGTAAAAAAATCTCTTGGGTATCATCATCAATGGCAGGGTGCAATCAGTAAAGTCATCTTTGCTGCTACTTTTTGTATACCCTTGAGCATATTCCCTTATTTGGCTGATTCTCTTGTATTCTATTGCTTCACAACACTGAAAAGTAGTATAAAAAGATGAATAAATTTAGAGATGTATCCACTGAATGAGCTAAAATTCAAGACAAATCCAGAAAAACTGACTTTTAGCACATCTGCAGGAATATATCGGTTGCTTTTATATCTCATTATTTTAGGCAAAAAGATCATTTAAGATTTGCTGTCATCTGAGAAAGGAATAAGAAAAGCTAAGGCTTAGTGGTTTTTTGTTTTGTTTTTAATATTGCGCTTCATAACTAGAGTTATTTGGAAGGGTTGAACATTTATTACTACAAAAAACTCTTCTTCATTTTATAAAATAAGTAAAGAAAACCCTGTCTGGGTTTGGTTTTTTCTTCATTGATCTAGAAGCAGGATTTCCTGCAATGTCTGGGTGCAAAATAAAGGAAAGGTTACATACCTGACACTGAATAAGATTTGATTTGCAGAGAAACTAGTGAGATACCTTTTTTTTCTCAACTATAGCAAAAAATATGAGGAGGCCCAAATCACCGTTCTTCGGAACACATGTTGCCTAGAGTAAGTCCCATATTTTTCCTAGTAGTTTGCATGGAACATTTGGGGTGGTAAACTAGTTAAAATTTAGACTTTTGGCTATAAAACATAAAAGGCAACAGATTGCAGCATAAACCTGCTACCTGAATTTGCAGCATATACTGTATACCTGAATTCTGCTACTATCACCAATTCAACTGTCTTAATCCCTTTGACAAAAAATATTTTCTTGGTTGCTATACCCATTTCCTCTATCATAAAGGGAGTGGAAACTGCAAAATGAACTCTGTGAAAAAATATAATTATAGACCGAATACTGTTTCTTATAGATATCTCTACAGTTTAAATCAGAGATCAGGTCACTATCCTTTTGGATGGGCATAGATCTCTGATGTCCCTGAATCATGAAGAAAACATCTTATGGATTCTCTATGACTTTTGACTGGTGCTAATTAGTGAAAAAGGAAAGTTTGGAAAGATGAGTTTGAAGTTGTTTAAGGTGATGAAAGCATGTTGGAAATAATTCTGAAGTTTTTGGAACATCCTGTTTTGGCATTTTAAAATCAAAGCTCTCCTTTTTAGTTGAAAGTTATTTTCCAATGTGAAAAATAAAGTAACTACAGCAATCTAAAAAATATAAGACAAATAGATACCAAAGTTAACATCTTATATTAGCCCTATCAAATCTCTTTGGCTTCTTTATAAAAAATATTAATTTCCTCTTCTGTTTCAGATGCTGCTTTTATCCCAGCCTGAATCCTGGAAAGCTAGTTCACTGGACAAAATTACATTTCAGTTACAACCAGCTACATTGTTAAAATAATAACTCTCAGGGACCTAAACAAGTGAAAATTTTCATGCAGAGAAATTCTGCAGCACTGCTAATTTTTTTTATGGTAACTCCTGAAACATGTTGATCTCCTCCATAAGCAGCTGGATATCTTCTCGTTTTTTTTTTTTTTTCATTTTACTTGGTGAAGGTCAATAAACAATTTTGGAACTAATAACTATGAAAATCCTATTTTATCACTAAATAATTGAATGTTTGCACTATATTCATTAGTGTTCTATTGATGTTGTGTATGTAATCAGAAATTATTAGTATATAAAATAGTATATTTGAAAAACATAAGCAAATTAATATATAGAACAAGTCAACCTCCTGCCAGTTAGTGTTCCAGCCTCACCCTAAAATTATAACTTTTAAAATTTTAGTTCTCCAATTTACACTGTTTACACTATTAAGCAGTTCTAGTTTTTGTGAGATTACCTAGAGATACATGGATTCTATTTACAACAGTTACAGATAAAAGTACAAAAGCTTTTATAAATTTATTGTTTCCAGTTATTAAAAAAACAATTGGGTGGATGTTGCAGACACATTAAATTCTAGCTGCATCTTACAGAATGAGGCCTCTGTCAGGAAAGATGTGCACAATAAGGGATAGGAACTATAGTGTTTTGTCTCACTCGCCTAAAAATACCACAAAAAAGTAGTGAAATTCTTTGAATTAGTTCTTCAGTTTTTGTCTATTAGTAAACTATTTTCTTAAATTACTACTGTGTCAAAAAATATCAGGCAACCTGACGATCATTCCTGTAACAGAATGCAGAAAGCATCTCCACTATATTCAAATCAACGCATCAACATCCTTTCAGTAGTACTGTAAAATGCTCTCAAGGTAAGTCACTATGCTTATAACCACATAGTGATGAATAGCTTCCATCATCATGCCTTCCCAAATTAAATCCAGGTACCTATCTCCTGGGCTATCCGTCCTGATTCCTACTTACAGAGAATGTCAGGCTGTGATGGTCACTCTAAAGCGCTGTGGATGCTTTATTGCTAATTTATTTCCACATTTCATGCTGTTCTAAATTTTCAGGCCTTCAATAGGTTTAAAATACCAAAATTCCTTTTTAACATAATTCTTACCAAACTCCCTCACAGACTCTGTGTTCTTCATTTGCCTAGGTCTAGTTTTACAGATATTACATGGTAGTATCAACCAGAAAGATCCCTATGTATAGAAATATATGCCTGGGAAGATACAGAGCTCTTGTTAAAGAAACACATATGGGTGAGCAAAAGGTAATTCTAAATGATGATTCTATCTCTGCCGCTGGGAATTTCCAACTTTATTAATGAAGTAAAGGGACTATCCCATGGCTCCTGATTAGTGCTGCTGAAGGGATTTGAAATTCCTCTGTTTTACAATAACTCTCATTTTACAATCACTGCAAACCTTTCCTTTTTTAAGTGCACAAATACAGAAACTGTGTTTTCTAGTTTGGGGTGGCAGGCTTGTTTCAATGAAATGGTCACCGTTATGAAAATTTTCTGCTGTGTTGAGGTGAAGCAGCAAGAAAGCGCTTTTCAAGTGTACACAAAAATGTTTATTGAAGTAAAAAAAAAGCCACCTATCAAATGAGAAACACTTATTCAAAATGAGAGTGGGAATCTATGCAGCAGTATCTCTTTATAATAAAACTGGTGTGCTTTTTCCCTAAAATCTAGGTGCACGTGAATATGTGTAAAAATAAACTCTAAAGGATGAATAAAAAGACAAAATGAACAACAAGTCTGCTGCTGAGCAGCTTGGTATCAAAGATAAAGTAAAGAAAAATTTTGGCTCAGGTTTAGTATAATTAAATTCAAATATGTTAACACTGGACACCTTAAAAACTTTTCAGTCCTCCCTTTAGCAGTCCAGATCATGCTATATTTCCCTTTCCTTTCATAAAGGTCACAATAAATGTCCTCTCAAGGGTATAAAGTTTCAACTGAAATAAATTCCTTCCTTGCAAGAGGAAAAACACACCTGAGAGATTTTTTGCAAGAATCAGTGAAAATCTCCCGGTCTTATTCAAATTCTGAACATCCATCAAAAACCCAGTAAAGACAACGCTGCTGGTTTTGAGATATCAACATTCACATTGATATTCACTTTGTGTCAAAATTCTTTCCTATAAGCTTTTGAGCATTTCAAGACATTGGAATGACGCAAAAGAAAATCAAGGATATTGGGGTTGGGGCCTCAGAAATTTAATGAGAAAGAACATGTTGCTATCCTGGAGAGCACCTTTTCAGCAAAATTTTCACCTCTCCAGCAAATCCTGGAGAGCACCTTTTCTATTAAGGAAGGGCTTGAAGTAAAGAAAGTTAATACATCACTGGGAATATCTTTCAAATATATTAATCATGGTGATTTCTGAGTTTCCCAGATAAGATGTATAAAAAACATGATTTATAAGACTTCACTAGTTTTTTGAGGATAGTTAGATAAAGTCAGATATTTTTTCTCATGATTTTTTGTGAAGTGTAAAAGGAAAATTCCAATATATTATACAATATTTAGAGTAGAGAAAGCTTTGAAACACTTTGCTTTGTGAAACAATTAGAACTGGGAAAAAGCCTAATGAATAATAATAATAATTCAAGAAATTTTCCTCATTCTCTTTTTTAAGAAAGAAGATTGTCCAGCAATGAATTTCATATTGTTTGAACTTCTTTAATATATAGAAGTATTCTTATGTTGCTTTGATGAATGATTCAATTCTTGCAGGTAAAATGCAAGTGGAAATATCTGAATGTGTATGTATACTAGTGATTGGGATTGTGCTTTTCTTCATTGATTGACTTGAACAATTATTGAAGTTCACAAGTGTAAGTTTTACATAATTCTTAATTAATTAACCTGAGATTACTTTTAAGAAACAATTTCTATTGTTCTATTCATAGCCATTTAGAAAGACAAGTTCAAATTCTGGCTTCTTCATTGAATAGAATGCACTTGCAATAAACAGTGTATTTACACAACCAGAAGAATTGAAATCCAATTTAACTATAACCTAACTGCATATTCAGAACTAGAAACTTTCTTCAGTACAGAAAGTTGTGCTGATTCTCCTAGAACATGTACTGTAGTTTGAGAAAAAAAAAGGAGAAAATATAATTTTCCTGAAGTTGGCAATCTGGAATCTCCTTTCTATGGAATTCTTAGAATTAAAAATTAGAATATATGTATTTATTTATACCATAGCATTTTCCAAATGTCTCAGCTGAATCTTTCTAAAGCAATAGATTGTTACATTTCTCAGTCATGGTACATATTCAAATATCTCAGAGACTTAGATCCCTGAGTCTCATTTCCAGGCATGATAAATAGTTGGAGTTTAAAGACATTATTATTTTATCTAAAGATTCAGATACAAGGCTGAGGTATTGAACTGATTGTTAGGGATTTTAAGTAGAACCATTAGTGCAGGACTACCTATTCTCTTCACTGCCCGAGGGATTTTTGGTAAGTGACTAAATCAGTAAATGATTTCTCATTAAATATAGAAAGCAGAAAGTGCTGGGAATGAATCAGGTAAAAATAGGTTGACTACTCTACTTCATACTCTCTTGACAAGCTGTTTACCTGTGCAAATTCTTGAAAGCTATTGCTGTAGCTCCAGCAAAAAGGTATCAAAGGAATGTTCAGTCCTCGGGTGCTATACATCAATCCCACTGTGATGGGATTGATGGCACATAAAATGTCTTCCTTTGTCACAGGTATAGGTAGTACCTCTCATTTCTTCTAAAAACACTTCTGAGAGTAATGGGATGAAGAGTCACTTTTACCAGTATGCACTTGCAGTAAAAGTTGAGATACAGGCTATTGGGGTTTTCTGTGTTCTCATACTTCATCTAATCAAAAGCATTTTAATTAATAATGTATCTCAGTTCGGATATTTTCCTTAGAATGTTTTCAGTCTATTAAATTATTCTATTTCCTACATTTTTCCCTGCAGTAGAAAGGTTAGGCTCAGAAATAAATAACCTGCTTTAATGGCTTTCTCCACTGTCTCTGGGAATGATGCAGACTACTATAAAACTGTTGCATTTGTTTATGTTTTATCCATTTCTCAGTAGTAATTACTTATTGCAATCTGAAGAACTGTAGACTTTCCTCACTTTTCTTACTTTGTCTCAATTACAATTGTAGTTATTTACATGTTTGCCAGTTAGTTAATATTAGACTATTTAAATATTTGTATTCATTTCATGGTGGCATACAGAAGACTCATGAATCTTTTTTAGCTCCTTCTGCTTATAATTTTTTAAATTTTTTTTAAAGACTAAAATTTTAAGTGTTGTATTTCTGCATGGTTGAAATTTCTGTCAGAACTTGTTTATCCAGTGAAAGGGGTCATTTGTAGTTTTCATATATGAATTGTTGCAGAAAAGGTTCCACTTGCACAGGAAAAGGTCTGGTTTGTTTTTTTTGGCACAAGGTATGAGACAGGAACTATGAGCACCATGTGCTTGAGCCCATAAAATCTTTAGAATACTGTGTAATTATTTGTTAACATTTCAACTGATTATTTCCTTATTGCCAAACTCTTACTAAGTATGCTGGCTGTTCTTATCTCTGCACTTCTGGATGTGCTGCAGAGTGAAGGTTTCCCAAGAAAATCAGTGATATAGGTGAAAATATTCATTCAGCAGTTGTCAAGAAACTCACTACATTTTATTATTGTATTGACAATAGTTCCTTTCTAAGGGCAAGATGAAACCTATTTAAACATTTAATATGTAAATAACACTTCTCCACAGCTTGATTCTGCTACCCTTATACCACCAGCAGTACCACTGAAAAAATCATCTGTTCTTGCTGTGTGCCAGCAAATATACACCTTTGTTTCAGAATAAAGAGAAAACTAGGGAGAGAGATATGACTGTGATTCAGATTTCTTTAGTTGTTCCTGTGATTGGTCCATATTTGTGTCTTCTTACATAGAACAGACAATAAAATTGTGATCATCATCATCTAAATTTGTTTTTATGATGGTATATCTATATATGTTTGGCTTGTTGTGTCTTTGCCTACACGGTCCATGGAATTTAGGAAGCTAAATTTCATTTGTTTGATCAAATGAAAATGCATTCTTTTAGATTGACTGAATAATACTAAGACCTCCAATGACTCTATTGATTAGCTTTCAAACGACTATTAAGGGAGTCTTATTGACTTCCTCTGGTTTGACTGTCTATACTCCAGATATCTTCACTTATTTTAACCAATCTCACCTTACATATCCAGGTTCAGAGTAATTTATCTTAGTTTGAAATAAGTAAATATGGCAAATGGAAATGATTGTTGGAAAAGGATGACTCTATTTTAGCACCAGGTGGTAAAAAGAATAGAATCAGAAACATTGTCCATAACTAGGGCAAATTTCTTGCATCCATGCACATATTTTCTTATCTTGAAGTCAGATCGCCAATGCATCTATATCCTTTTCTAAGGGGTTTTAGTTTGATTCTGTTTCTCAAGAGTAAATGGTATATACAAATACTAGCTTGTTAAAGAAAAATGCATCCTGCTTTCTTGATTTTTGTATGATCAAAATTTAAACCAATTACCTTATAATTAATATTTCTTTAGAAAATTTCTTGAACAGAATTTTCCTCTTCAAAATAAGTAATCAAAGGAATAATGAGTTGCTTTGCTCTGACAAATATTTTAACTTATAGTTGTACAAGGCACTTGTTTTTCCAACTGTTTTTCATCATTAGATGATCTCTACTACCACTTTTTACAGTTTAGTATCCTCTAGCAGTGTCAACTTCAAGTTATGCCTCCAATGATTTTTTTAAATTGCACAAGTGTGAAAAAGATGCAAATTTCTTAATTTGAAACCTTCAGAGCTACATAATCCCTTATGCATCAATTAGCAGGTGAGAGTAACCAAAGCTTATTTTTGTTTAATATTTTATTCTGATTCTTCTTGTATCTTTTTTATTATTTTTCATTCATGCTTAATAGAGTCTTCTTTCCATTATAATAATTAATTTTCATATAACTAATGTAAACTAATATAATAAAGACTGATGGGACACTCCTGATCATTTTGTCTCATCTTATGTACTAGCTTGGTCACAGACCTTCCCTGGGTTAATCCATGTTTGAAAGAAAGTATACACACACACACAAGTATGCATTCGCATTCATAATATAAATGTATTTTTTTTTGTTCTGAGAGCTATTTTATTCTTCTTAGACTTGTTATAATGTCCGAATGATTTATTTTTAATATAAATTTATTTAGTCTCAACTTCCAGTCTCTTAATTTTTTTATAAATTTCTCAGACATCCTGAAGAGCCTTCTATTATCAAGAAAAAAAATTACTTAGTGTCTAACCTAAGGTAAACTGAAAAAACTAAACAAAACTTAAAAAAAAAAATGGAAATTTATGATGCCTATTTTTAATAAGTCTCTAAATCAAATTACCATGAAATGACAAATGTTGCAATAAAAGGAGGGAAAAGGATGGAGGAAAGTTCTAAATTGACTATCTCAATTGCTTTTATTTAATATTATAAAATAGGACCTTGACATGAAAATGTAGTGCTGTCATCATGAAAATTTCTGAAGACTGATGGGAATAATTGTATTTATAAAGGATAAGCAAAGTATCATGAAGAAGAAAATAATGACAGATATATAAAAACAGTGCTGTTTTACAGGGTGAAGTGTTGAGTCAGAAATTTAGAGATTAAAAATAATAGAGATCTTTTCAGAAAGTTAAATTTCTTTGTTTGAAATACCAGAGGAGATGAAATTCCCATGTGGAATTACTAATGGTAATGTAGTCATGAAAAATAGAAATTAAACAATCAACAGTTCCAGCTGACATAGGAAAATATTTATGTTACTGTACAGACCCTTATAAGCCTTCATTAGGAATATAATTTATAAATTTATGCTTAAGTGGTTTAGAAAAATGGACACAAGTAGAGTTTCAAAGACAATCTGGAGGATGAAATGTGTATTAAAGAGCCTGTGAAATAAGATATCTAAGTGCCTTTTAATTATTTATCTTAGCAAAGTGAACTCAATTGGAGTTGATTATTTTATCTATAAACATAAGGAAACTACCAGGATTAAAACTGCTGAAGATCTAAAAGTAAGAATGAATAAGCCATGAGCATGTATAGACTGAAAAATAGAAGAGACTTTCTTGCCATTAAGAGGTGAGATTTTTCAATGGCCTCAGACCATAAAAATATGCCCGACTAGTTCTGTGACAGAATTTTTGGGAGTTAACAGGATTGCCTGTAATAAGGCTAAATCTGTGATAACTCAGCCTTTTAATTGTAATCATTATATTTACTTTAAATATTGTCAAATTTCTGTTCATGATAAACTCTTACCCAGGAGCTGAGTAGCTATGCTTTACAAATGCAGTCTTATGTTTGTGCATGCGAGTACGTCGTGGTTTTGTGATGCAACAGTAAAAAGTTTGACTTTTACATTTTCCATTAAAAAGAATGACTCCTTTGTCAGTTATATTTCATTTTTCTTCCAGTTGACATGACCTATACCCTTTACAATATTTGAAATGCCTAGTATGTCCTATCTTCTGGTACAATATAGTAACAAGACATTACTACTTCATTTTATACTTTATCCTCCTGCAGTTCTTTGATTCCCTTGTATCTGATGTCAGACACTTGAAGTCAGTGACTTAGAAAGGATTAATTAGGGTTGCCTTATGTAGACAGCCAGGGAAATACTTGAATTAGTCAGTGTATCTCTTTAGACCTACTGGCTATAGAAATTACTTTTGAACAGTGAGACTTTCCCTCTGCACATAATCTCTTTCCCCCTCAAAATCTCTTCTAACTAGGTTATAATCAGTGATTTGAACATCAGCCAAAACACCTCATCAAATTTCAGCAATAATGGATAGATGAAATGTGTAATTATGAATTAGAAATTTTTAATTGCTATAATTTATTACTTAGGCTCCTGGAAATGAGCTCTTATTTGAATATGGTTCTTCCAACTAGTATCTTGTACTTTTTTAAAAAAAACTGGAATATTTAACACTTCCTACATACTTTCATGGAGAAATTAGTTACTGATAAACTTCAAACTCCTAATTGATCAAGGGCCTAAGATGCCTAGGCATATAGCTATGCAAATTAAATTGAATTACAAAAAAGAAATATCATAGTGTGATTCTCATTAACTACTTTTAGGACTCCCTCTCCTCTCAGCTCTGCTAGAGTTCAGCTTTAGAAAGACTTCAGTACACAGTCTAGGGGCTCAGGGAACCTGTTCACATCTTCCATTCAAGTATGGAATTGACACTGTTGGAAGATATAAATTAGTTAGAAAGACCAGGAAGTACTTTTACACTCATCCACTGAAGAGAGAAATGCTGTCAAAATAGTATTTTATATCAACTTCCACAATTTTTTTCATACTTTTCACAAATTTTCCTTTTATTTAGGAGGTCTTTAGAAGTGGACAGTGGACTACCACTAATGTTTGAACAACTTGTTGGATCTCCTTTACCTTCTCAATAATGATGCACGTTAATACCTTTCTAAACTGAATGCATACACACAGTCATCACTGTGCTTTGTCTCCTATTCACACTCACTAACATTACATCCATTTAAAATTCTCATGCTATATTTAATTTTTACATTCAAGTTTATACTTAATCTGAGTTTCTGGACCTTAGGTTTTACAATTAAATTACATTACAAAACTTAGTCAAAAATGCTTTCTGAAAATTGTTTTTCCATTAGAAAAGCTGCAATTGTGCTCAGCATGATGTCTTCATTCAATCTTCAAGGTTACAGTACCTTCAGTGGAATCAATATGCACTTGATTCCTAGAAGAAGGTTAAAATGATTTTCTGGCAGTCTTGGCAGAAAACTTTTGACAATTCAGTTACTTAAAACTGGTCTGGATTTTTATAAGTAATTAGTCAACACATAGCTCTCTAGAAGTGGATCATTCCTTATGAAGTGAATGTGGAAATTTCAACGTCTGTATTTGAACAGGATATTAGGGGATCTGGACGTTTTAAGAATGTTTCCTTTAAATCTAAAACTATGTATATGTAAATCACCTTTGTGGAAATACAAAAGCAATGACCTAGATTCTCACAACATTAGTAGTTTTACCATCTGAAGATCTGGTTCATTTTAGTAAGTGACAGTATGCCAGTTGAGATAGAAACCAACTCAACACGAATGAAAATGAAACCTTAAAAAAATGTTTATGATTTCATCTTAGTATTTTTTTAATAAATGTTGTTAGGAATAGCAGACAGGTTTCAGTATCCTCTTGCTACTGTAAAGGACAAACAGTTAGAGAACTATGTCTTATTAACCAATTATTGATATATATTTGGAATAATTTGTTAAACTACGAAATCATAAGATACCTTTGGGTGTAAAAACTATACATGTCCCTACTCATTCAAAATCTTCAGGGAAAATAAGTGAAGCTCTCAAGACTGAAGGTTCTTGCAAACTGTCAAACTTTTTGACACAAAAGGGTTGAGATGGGGTTTGTATTTTCAACATTAATCCTAGTTGCCAAGAAGAATTATGTAAAGAAGACATTTTATATTCTAGAAGTAAAGCTTCAAAAACTTGTTAGACCATAAAACTTAGGTGAAAATATTACCATTCTCATTTCTTTGAAAGTGGGAAATAGAAATTTTAATACGAAGCACGCATTATGAAAACTAAAGTTGAACATTTGTGATAGACAAGCAATTGTATCTTAGTATTCTAGTTAATCTTTTACAGGTACTCAAAATACCCTGAGCTTTTAAAGAAATGCAGAATATAACTACTAGTGCTTTTTTCAGATATAGGAAGTAGGAGATGAATGTTATAAATCAAAATGTAGCAAACCCTTACTACATAATGATAAGTAACTAGCAATGAAATTTGTTTAGCTGAAGGCAATATCTACATGGCAAATCATCTGAGAGAGGCTCTGTGGTGATTTAGCAAAAAACATCAGGCTCAAACATTGTAGTATATGGGTATTGGGGCAGTAGTCAATAGCAAACTTAAAGATTTCAGTCTCATCAGTTTAAGGAAAGTGTTTCTGATAATCCCCAAATGACATTTCATTAGAGGACTTGCTTGTCATGGACATCTGCTAGAAAATCCAGGAATTGTTAGAATTTGTATGCCAGGTGACTCATAACTGGCATTTGATCAAGTTCGTCAAACAGAATTTTTACAAAGACAAAAGGGATGTGTTATGTGCAATGATGTCAGGTTCAAAAGTCGTATAATTTCCCAAGTCTGTGTATACTACTTGTTGAAGAGTGATCTGTGTGAGCAGAGTGTTGAAAATCCATGTGTTTTGCTGCCTGTCTAGCCAACTGAGAACCTTTGCATAGAATATGAGACCTTTTTAGATGATAGCACAAATAAGGATTGTTTGTAATATTTTAGTCTCATGACTTCAATGTAAAAATGCATGAAACAGAATTCTGCAAACAAAAACTGAACATTCATGATCCTACCAATGTCCAAGTGTGAACCTGTCTATTTGGATACCATGTTGGTATCCAAACACATGCACCTGTAAAAACATATATACATCTATATTTTGTTATATGGTTGTAATATGCTGAACAAATACTTTCACAGAACTATCCATAATGATGAGTTTGAGTTGCTCATGTAGTTCTAGAACAAGAAATGTATGTAATGTATTTTTCTTTATAATTCTTTCTTTCTTTCTTTCTCTTTCTTTCTTTTTTCTTTCTCTTTTTCTTCCTTTATTTCTCTTTCTTTCTCTCTTTCTTTTTCTTTCTTTCTTTCTTTTCTTTCTTTCTTTCTCCTTTTCTTTCTTTTCTTTCTTTCTTTCTTTCTTTTTTTTCTTTCTTTCTTTCCTTTCTTTCCTTTCCTTTCTTTCCTTTCTTTCTTTCTTCTTTTCTTTCTTTTCTTTCTTTCTTTCTCTCTTTCAAACAAATTCATTTTATGAAGTAAATATAAAGGAAATAAAAAGTCAGTATTATTCTTACATAGAATTAAAAGGCAACCTTCTCTGTAAAGACAGATTGCTTGCAATAGAAATAAAGCAAATTATTTCATTAACTTCCCATTTGGCAAGTAACAGTGATTCAATATTTAACATCCTTTCTTTACATTTAAGAAATTCCCAGAAGCTATGTGATTTCTATATGTTGACAGATTTTACCAGAAGTATTGAAACTTCGTGAGATATTTCAGGAAAGTTGCCTGCACAGACTGGTATGGGTTAAGAGGAAATATTACTTAACTTGACCTTCATGAAGCTAATGAGATGTTTATATCTCTTTTTCAGTTTGACTGGTCCTTTTTTTTTTTACCCTGGGTGAATGTACTCTCATCCCTGTACAATAATAGACTAGAAAGTGAGTTGAATCAGGGCAGATAAATCATAATGAGTCTTTATAACAGTAATTGTTTATCTTTCAACCCAATCAGTTAATGAGAATAAAAAAGTTAAGTGTGTGGAACATTGCATGATGGATGACAAATGCAGAAATAAAATGAAGGACACAGTGCTTTGTTTCAGCACATTCTGTGTGATAAAGCAGTACCACCAGACAGAAGAAAGAGAGTTGGCATAGGCTGGTAATGCAGAAAAAAGACAGAGTTTAAAGATGAATGTATTATGTGCCAAACTACATTAATTTAGACACTCTTACAAAAAGAAAGATCAGATAGTATGGGTTTTGATTTAAAACTGCTCAGAATATTTGAACAGATGTTTTTAATTCTTTTTGGGAGGTTCCATAAAGACTAAGGTAGAACTTAAGTCTGCTATAAAAGAGGAGATGATGTATAATAATACTATAGATGGATAGAAAAAAAGTTTAAACATTTTAACAGATGAAACAGTGCAACGAATATAAATATAAAATAATTATGACTTTGATGGGTCTTTATCACACAAGACCATGTTCATCATAAATTATAAGCTCTAAAAAAGGACTTCTACAATCAAAAGAAAAGCCTGTTTGTACCACTAAAGAATTTCTCTGTATGAAGAATAATGACAACTTTGATTGTTCATTACACAGGCATCCCTATACTTTGTAAAATATGTAGAATTAAAAATACAAAGAATTTTATTATCAATCCCACAAGAAAAGCTATTATGTGATTAAAATTTAGTGGTTTGATGTAATAATTTTGAAAAGAAAGGATGAAACTACTTAGAACTGAGAAACAAGTAGATCATAGTCTTAATTAAACAAATCAGAATGAAAAGGAATTCAACATTCATTTATTCTAGAGTGCACTTTTTGACATTTCATGAATAATGTATTATTGTTTCAGTGAATGGTGTCATATATTACACATCATATACATAGTATATCGTCTCATTAACGCAATACAGGAATCCTCCCAAATTTTATTCTCAGTATCCACTTCAGCAGACTGAAAGAACTACTAGGGGCAATTATGAAAAAAGAGATTTACATTTTCTTAAAAGTATCTCCCTAATAAGATTTTTCCCTTTAATCAGATATTAGAATGAAACTCAATTTACAAGGGACAGTATATACTGTGAGAGCAGGCCATGTTGAACCCAAGTGACTTACAAAATGGCAGTATTCATTATCAGTTTGTTGGAAAGAAACATAGAAGCATCCTCTGAAGAGATAAAGTTGAACCCTGTTTCTAATCTGGAGATGATAGAGTAACAATAAGAGATAATGCTAAATTAGGAGGAATAACTGTAATTTACGTATGATAATATAATTTCCACAGTGTCTGCTCAAACTGCCAAGAGAAAGTGAGGTTGACACGAATGTGGATTCTGCAGTCTCACCCTTCCTCTCTACCCTTGCCTGATGTCATTTGCCTGTACTCCCACAGAAGTCCAGCAGCTAAAACAGGGAGACTTTTCCCAGACCTGGCAGTTTTCAGTGCAGTGTCATTGGACAGCTTACTTTATAAGAGGTCCTTTTCAAGCTGCAAAGGGATGAAAAGACATATTGTCTTTGTTAAAAATCAAGGCTGAATTTACATGGTACTAAATGTAGAACTGTCGCCCTTTTATGAAACTGCAGAGAGTGAAGGGTTATGTACAGGAAAGGTATTGTTCACCAGCACAGATCTTTATATGTGAATATTTGCTAAGTCTAAACTAGTCAACACAGACTCATTCTACAGTCAAAGAGAAATTAAGGGTAGTTCCTTCCACTTTGAAATGCTTATAACTCTCCAGAGACCATAGCTCTTTGCAGTATGCCTGTTGTACCACAGGTAAGACTGATTAAAATTTCTGTTTTATCAAAAATACCTGCTTCATCTGCGAGAAATCAGAGTTTTCAGTGAGATAGAATTTTAATAACAATAACATATTACCATGTGAAAAAAAAATCCACAATTGTGTCATATGTTTTCCAGAAGTGTACATTATGACCTCACATAAGACAGGTTCCTATGAGTTGTAGATCCCTGGGGAATTGTCCTAGGTTTATTTACAAAGGTGGTTTTAGATTGATTTTGATTATGGCTTTTAGATTTCAAACATAAGATTAGTTAGCTAGTATATTATGGATTTTAATTAAAACACATTCTGTCTGAAGGATTTTTCTAAATTTCTAAAGAATTTTTCCCTGGCAAAACCCAAAATAATTGCAGGGAGAAGTTACCCCTGGGACTGTGTGGAAATTATTGGAAGTAAAGCAGAGAATGAGTTGTCCTTCTATCTTGATAACTTGAGGAAGCTGCTGTCACAATTTGTGTGCCTTCTGGTCCCATGAGCTGGACACATCTATGCAATCCTTAACTCTAAAAAGGGATTCTGTTGTGCTAGCTATGCTTCAGAGTATGGGTTTATAAGTAACAACCACTGGTACAAGTTTTGAAGTTCTGAAAAGAGCTTGGTAAATACTCAGGGGGGCTATAGTGCCCAATTAACTTTTGTTTGGGAGTCAGGAAATTCTTAGGTCTTTCCATTGTCTTCTCAGTCTCAAAGGCTTCTCTGTGATGTCCTGCCTCCCAAGGGACTACTATGAGTCTTTGATGGGGTGAATTCGCAGAATGCTTGAACCACAGTTTGGCTGAAAGTAGATATATCTCAGGTAATAAATGAGTCTGGAAAAATGGTAATAATGTTACTCTGGTTTTGTCATCTGCAAAATTGATGTATCTCTTGTAAGGTTTTGCTTAGAAACAACAGTAAAGACTAATAAAATAAATAACAAGAGTCAAACTTTGGAAATTATTTTAGAGAGAGGTTCTGAAACATCTATGTAAAAGATTTCTTTTTGAATGTTTTTGAGTAAGATTTTGAAAAATATCTTTAGGGAATAATTTAGATACAGTTTCGAGAGAGAGGAGTAGCAGTAGGTATCTTTGTGAAGTTTCTTCTAGCCTTAATGTCCATGATTTCATGGAAATGATAATACAGGCAGTGATAATACAGGCAGTTATATGGCATAGCACTTATCTCTTTTAATATTTTTGGTATTTCTTACTTTCTTTTTTTTTTTTAAATTCTGATTATATGTGTAATTTTGTGAAATTTGATGACAACATCTCATCTCCTGAGTAACTTCGTACCTAGGGATACAAAAGAGTGAAGGGTTAAGATTTTTTTTAGTATCAACCCAGAGAAAAGATTAATATTTCTCTTCTACATTAGAAAAATAGGTCTGTTTTCCTTGTTATCAAAGGCAAAACTATCAGCTTGTTGAAATGCAAAGTGTGTTTATCTTAGAATTAGATTGTAAGCAAAATTACCATTCTTTTTGAAGGGGGGATACAATCAGTCATGATGTTGGACACTTAAAGCCTCTCTTGACACCTCTAATGATTTTCTAACAACAATATCTCATGCTTTTTTAAAATTAATTTTTTGTCCCTCATAAAAGAAGAAGAAGGAAGCTCTCAGTCTACTTTAGCATGCTTTGATGTGTGCTTTCTAAGTGTGCCTGTAATTTTTTGATGGTAACAAATGAAATAGGAATCACTTGGAAGTACACATGCTTTCTTATCATTGAAGACTGTTGCTTTAGTGGACTTGGCCTGAATGATATTTGAAAATGGTTTTAAATCAATTTTAAGCACTCTATACATCTGATATTTGAACTTGATCAGCTGAGTCAGGTGTTTTTGCCAGCTCTTTGTCTATGATTGGACTTGAGACTTTCACTTAACTGCTGGTGCCATTCTTTTTGCAGCGCTATTGTGCCTCCCAGGACTTCCAATCATTAGCTTCCTTCTTGCAAACTGCTGTTTGGAAATAAAAATACAAATATTAAAATATACATTTCTGAGACATCCAGTTCCAGACTATTTTACCTTTCTGATGAGGTTGCCTCAAGAGATGGTTCATTTTTTTCTGGACTACTAAGCAAATGTGGGAATATTAGAAACTTTGATGTTGGTTTCAAGGGAAAAGAGTGGTGGAGAGATTGATCAGCCGTTAAACCTGCTAGAGACTCAAAATCTTCTTGGAAAAGGATCTCAAAGTTGAATGTGAATATACTTGATCTGGGTCAGATTCTTAGAAATATGTTATACTATACTGGGCTTGAAAAAGCCAGATATTTGGCATTTATTGTTTGTCTGCAAGGTTACTCTAGGAATGATATGACTAGCTTTTTCAATAAATCAGGATGTGTTGATTTCTCTGCAGTTGTATCTTATGCTATTGCCTAAGAAGGAAGCCCTAGGAGAACTTCAGCTTTACAAGCCTGTATCTTTTTATGTTATAAACATATACTGAAATCTCAGGAAAACTGAAACCTTCAACAGATCAATCTACGTTGTTAAACAGTCCAGTATGTTTCAAGTTGCAATTTCAGTAAAGAGGAATGTGTGACAGAACTGTGTTGACTTTATCTTCCTTGAGCAGAAAGAAGTTCATAAAGACATTTGTTTCAAATCTTGTATTTTCGTGTTGGGCCATTGACATGTTGATAGATTCCTCAGTCGATTTTTCAGTCTCTTGAATTTCTTTTGCTTTCTTTAATTTGACTGCTAAGCACAGTTTTGAGAGGAGCTGTATTGCCTGAACTGTAACCATTAAGTCGAACGAAAATGGCTGGTTTTGATGAATAATCAACCTTTCAGGTAGTAAGGTATTGAAAACATCTTTTTCCTACTGTCTTTGTATAAGATTTTCCTATTTTTTTGAAGTTGTTTTAAGGTGTTGTTTTTAAAAGCAATAGCTTTTTAGCACAATTTTTTCCCAAAGTCAGTTTGTACAAAAATTTTTCATATATTATTCTGTTATTACTGTTTCTCTTTCATGGACTACTCTCTGACTCTTTTCTGTTCCCCTTTGAAAAATAAAGAGAAAAATCAAATTATGATGAATGCACATACATGTTTTAAAAGCACTTTTTGGGCATCTAATTCACTAATACATGCTTTTGAAAAATCCTAAATAGAATGTTCAGTATATTAGTTCTAATTAGATAAAACAAAAAATATTTTTTGTCACAGTCTTTTTATTTTTACACTAATAAAAAGATATACACTTTTAAAGGTCTTTGAAAACTCCTATACTTGTCCATAACATGCTCAAGTATATCATTATTGTGATATTTTAGGATACCTGCACACAAAGAATTTAAAAAAATAAAAACAAAATTTCACCTGAGATAAATTTATTTTGTACCAATAAGTTACACAAACTAAACTGAAGTTTAGTTATCGTTTTCAGCTTATATACTAGATGCAACTCAGACATCACTGAACAACCATCAGATATTCATGATTGACAGTCATTTTTTTACACTGGGCCAGATCTGAACTGCTCTCCTCTGTAGGAAGGGACAATGCCATTCTTTTTTGACCTAGAAAACACAGAAAGACTGATATTAATTTTTAGATATTGCTGTGCAAACCCAAGGTATATTAGAACATAAAGAACCTATTAAAATTTATATTTGAAATATCTGCTGAAGTGAAATAACAAGTCTGAGATTTTATTTTGCCAGAAAAGATGAATTAAAAATTGATATAAGGTTGTTAGTTAAAATTGCTTTGGTAATTTATTTATTTAATTTCATTTTAATCTTAGTTTCTTTCATGTTTGCAGATTAAGAAAAGGGATTCCCAGCCAAACCCACAGTATTAGGATCCCTATACAATAATTCACCTGAAAAATATTTATTTTTAGTATATCACTTAACCCTGCTCTGTTCCACAAAGCTGTTCATTCCAAAGTGGGTGCATAATCATAGAAACACAGTCTCCACCATATTGTGCTTCAGACACCATCATGTAGAATATTATAAAATATTTGCTTTCTGAGTTAAATTTTGCCTTCAACAAGGAGTTTTCTTCAAATAACTGGTACCTACTCTGGATTCATGGTAAGTCATCAGCATTTGAAGTTGCAAACTCTGATGGATAAGGCTACAATAAAGTCAGATATTTATCTTTAGAACCTTTGGAAACATGCTTGACATGAACTCTGCTATTTATTGTTAACCTACTTCCAGGACAGGCAGATGTTAGAAACTTCTGACTGATAGTATGAGTTTCTTTGGACAAAGGATGATTACATAAAAAAAAAAAAAAAAAAAAAATCAGGTGAAATTTAGCTTAAGACATTTTTTGAATTTACAAAAATATTCTGTTTTTTAAAGTTTAATTATCTGAATACAGTTTTAAAAAACACATATTTTCAGGATTTGATTTTTCTATATTTTATTTTTTTATATGGAATAAAAAATGCTTGGTAGATTAATTTTTATGAAACCAGAAAGCTGCAGCTGATCAAGTGTATGAATTAACTGAGTTTGATCATTTACTTTGGCTGAACGCCAGGTGTCCACCGAGGCTGCGCAAATCCTCCCCCCCTCGAGGAAAAAGGGGAGACAGGAAAAAAAAACATAAAAAATGGGATTTACCATGAAAGACAGTTTTATATTTACACAGAGAAAAGGAAAGGAACTAATAACACTACAAACACACAGGCAAAGGAAACTAACAGTAAAATTCTACTTCCCACAAGAAGTGATGCCTCAGACAGGTATAACTGTCTACAGGGTAGCCACCCCCAAAGAAGAGAGAGCCGCCTTACTTCCTTCTTATCTCTTTTATATCTGAGCTGACGTAACATGGTATGGAATACCTTATTGGCACAATATGAATCAGGTGATCTATCTAGTTCCTTTTCCCTCCCAGGGAGGGTAACAAACCGATTACACTGAGTAAAATATGAAAAATATTAGGAAATATTGAATACATTAAACCAGTGCACATTATAGTCACAACATGTTTTAAAATTATTTGTAAACTTTTAGAATATACCTTCTAGTTGCATGTATAACAAGAAATATAATATAATTCTTCTCATTTTCTAATCTTCTCCCCAAGAGTTCATTTGTAACAGTTAAAGAGAAAAGTGAGATTATAAAAAATAAAAAAGGTTTACACAAATCTAATTGTAACTTTTCATCAGCCCTATGTTATTTTTAGACTTTCTCAAGGCTTCATAATTGAACCTTTACAGTTTTACAAACAAATAGAAGACCGGTAAGAACCTGAAATTCATTATGTTTACTAATGAAGTCAGCCTGGAAACCTCTTCATTGAATATTGCAATTTGATTGCCATCCTATTCTGATTGGACTCTTGATTTGCATTTTAATGAGCATATAGTATTTCAAACGAAAACCAGGATGTTATCAGGGATATTTCACTAGAACTGACAAGATTAAATGAAAAACATCTAATGTTCTGTTTATAAAAATATGAAAAGAGTAAGTGCAAGGCAGACACATTTTAATTTATTAGAAACAGCTTATAATAACTGACATTAATTAATTAACTTAGAATCTTGTGAAAGACTGTATTTTAAGATCCTTATTGAGAAATGTATTTTTCAAGATTAGCGTTTTTACAGTGAACACCCAAATAGCTATCTAGACTTTTTCATTCTCATTGGTCTTAAAAATTTGTTTCTTATGAAAATATTACAGGAAGAGAAACAAATTTCTTAAATATTTTTGTCTCTACATAGAAGTAAACTGATTACTCCAGATTCAGATGTTAATTAATTTCCTATGTATTTCAACTTTTTTAAAAAATTTATTTAATTATTATTTAATGTATGTAAATTTTACTTAGTTTCTTATTTATTAAGGGATATTTTACAGAATATTTGGATTTTTGCTACAGTTTTACTTAGTAGCAAATTTTAAAATAAAAAATAATTTGCCTTCTTACTTTTAAAATCATTCATCAACAAATTGAAACATGGAATTAATCACTTTCTGTCCCCTTGTCTCTTCTCTATTCTATCACTGGATAGAGTAGCTATGAGGAAAGACTGGTAGATAAATATGCTGCTGAATTAAATGCAGAAAACTGTTGAATTTACTGGAGCTTTCTTATACTGACATAAAATTAAAAAACCCCGAACCAACCGAAAACCAAAACACACACAAACACACACACAACTAGCAGAAATCAGAGTTCTTTTCAGCAAGATTGTAGGAAGCTGTCCCGGGCTAAAGTCGTTGAGCCAAACACTCTCTTGTAAATGAGCAAATTAGCTGCTCTTATAAATTGCTGAAACTCCACTGCAGTTAGTGAAGCTGCACTGCATTGGACTTTTTCCAATTTGCAACAATTAAAAAAATTGGCTCTAAAGTGTTGTATTTTTCCAGTGTTCCTGAGAATGAGAGAGGAGAGGTACAGATAACAGGAGGAAAGGTTATTTGCATGCAAAAAATTATTACTTTTATTGTATTTTCTCATTTTGTTTCTATTTCAGGCCTTTATACAGTTTATTTTAAACACAAGGCTAGGAACTGAATGCAGCTTTCCAAGCAGCTACAGATATATCTTCTTAGGCTGTTCTGTTACAGTTTTCTTTCTTGTAAGTATATTTTACATGGGTTTAACTTACTACTTATCGGACAATATAAATTCTTTTTCTGTATAAAGTACTTTGTGTAAATCTGCCTAGATTCTTTATCCAGCTGATAGGGTAACCACTATAAAAGACTGTGCTAATCAGCATTTTATGGAACATGCTCCCCATTTCAATTCCTTAAATAAATCTGTTATTAAAGTCAATCATTTTTCTTTATTGAAAAACTTTTCCCTTCAGCAATCACATTTTTACTCTTTTCATCATACATATTTTATAGATATATAGATAATACTTCATTAGACATGATCCACGTTGGTTAAGAAGGCTCCCATGCTCCTTACTTAAATTATTTATTTGCGATAGATTTAGCTACTTATTTTTAAGTTTATAAGTGCTAGCACATTGGGAATAGTTTCTGTAACATAATTAATTATGCTTTGATAGATACACCCCTTTAGTAGCTGATCTAAAGATTTGGAGAGCCACAACAGTAAAAGGTAAGGCTATAAATAAACAAATATCTGAATTGTACATCTTCTCCATAGAAAAGTAGCTGAGTTTAGTTTTATATTAATTTTATTATTCTTGAAAGAAAGTCTCTGGTGACAAGATACTGCAATTCAACTAACCAACCAATGCTTTGAAGCATGGTTCAATGGCAGCCATTCTCAAAAATGATAAAAACAAATTGGCAATAGTTGTAAAGGGTTCCAGGTCCATTTATGTTGTTATGTCAGCTTTGGTGACTTTGTTTTCCACTCATTCCACATCAGAAAGCTTACATAAAGCAGTAAGTTCTTGAAGTCAGTTCTTGAGAATGGGAGCATTAAAATGAAACTTCAGATTACGAGCAGAGAATCTGAGGCAACTTTGACTCTCATTTATAAACAAGTAGCAATCATTGGTTTCTGACACTGACACAGTGACAACAAATAAAATTAGGAATTACAGGAATTGCACTCAAAGTTCCTAGTGTAATGGGGAGCCTAATAATACGAAGTACTTGACTCAAATTAGAGCTGTCAAACTTCACTAGGACTGTGAATTGGAAAGAAAAGACCCCGACAGCCTCCACATTCTATTTACCATTGAATCTTTATGTTCGCTCTATATTGAAAACTAAATGTGCCTATGAGGAACACAACGGAAAAAGAACTGAAAAGAAAAAAAAAAAAAAAGAGAAAAAAAGGAGATCAAGCAATGTCACAGAGTTGGTAAGGAATTAAAACTTGGGCCATGTGGAAAGAAAAGTTCCTCCTCATGTATGGAGGAACATTCAGGAGATAAACATCTCTTCTTTCTTTTTTTTTTTTTTTAACCCTAAATATGATGTTGTTCATTGATCAAGTCTGAACAGCAGGCTGAAATAGAACAGTTAGGAAAGCAAAGGGTAAAGATGTCATCTAGACAGCATCACTGGGTATCTTCTTTTCTTCTTATAAAATTATACAGAAGTCTGAAACACTCTGGTGGCAGAGAAGGCTATTTTTAAGCACACAGGGTATTGCAGCCAACAATAATCAGGATTTAACAGTGAATACAATGATTTTCAAAGGCTCCTGGGCAACTTATGCACTGATAATCCACTAGCTTTCAGGGGAAAATAACTACCCAAGTGACTTACAACAGAATTCATTTCCCTGAATTCATGCACCTGAAAAGTGGGTGCATAGGATATAAAGGACCTTTCAGTCTTTTTCACAATTAAGTGAGACAACTGAGCCCCAGTAAAGAAACTTTGTCACCCCTTATATCTTTGGATGAATTGGCATGTGTAGATTCTCATTTCTTGCAACTGGTCATAAACAGCTAAAACAAAATTTCAACACATAACTACTTTTTAGATGGCTAAAGCTAACTGAAGTACACCCTCCTGTAAGAGATTTTGGGAAGCACTAATGTAAGCTGGATTTTGGTATGGGGAGAGGAAGGATAGCTAGTCTTAAGCTGGATACATCAGCAACTAATAACACCAAAAGTGTTTGAAAGTAGAGCTCAATTTTGCTGAAAAATTAACAGTAAAAAAAAAAAGTTTTGAAATAGAGAAAATTTGGCATGTTATAAGTATCTCCTTTGTCTGCTGTCTCCTTGCACAAGGGACTTTTTTTCAGGTTCATTTCTACTCCAACAATCTTTCTGTCACTTTCTGTGTTGCAATAGTTTGGCAGAGCCTCCTCTACATACCGGGAAAATAAAAAAAAGTTTGTCATTCACTTTTCCCACTTTTGAAAGGAAAATATTTTTAAATTTCTTCTGAATTACTCTTAGATCTGTATTAAATTTAATAGCGTCTGATATATGATGAGATAACCAATATTTTAAATGCATCTCCAGAATGCTGGCTCTTTATCCCTGGGATAAACACAGACTTGATGTATCTTCACAAGTCTGGTAAGAGATATATCTTGTTCTCAATTTATTTTGGTGTTTCTGAGACATACAGAGATCAAACAGGCAAGAAAATGAAAATTTATTAGAAAACAGTGCTCCATTAAAATCTGGATTTAGTTTGACTTAAAATATGGATGAAAACTTAAACACTTGTAATTGCTACACTTAGTAAAAAAACCCCTGCAACTGAGCAAAATTCGACTTTAGGCATTTCAACTCCTTGCTTAAGGATAATGGGGTTTTTTTGCCTGAAATAATTGCCTAACTTTTGTGCTGTTTGGAGCTGTTACCTCCTTTAATTTGTTAATTAGGCTTTTATAAAACTTTATGCTATGTCAGTCAGAAACCATGACACTACACATAAGTTGTTTTATAAAAATATAACACAATTTGCCACATTTTTATAGAAGATATTTCATACACATAACGTTATGTATTTAAGGATTCTTATTTACTCACACATTCAGCACTATCCAGTATAGACAACATTATTTGCAAATTTATTACCTTTACTTGGGTTACAGAATTTTCCATTAAAAATACCATATATTTTACCATTTTTCTATTATCTGTATTAATAATTTGTAAGTATTTACTAGAAGGTTTCATTAAAACAAAGAAGAACAATGATTCTATTGAGTTTTCTCCTTTTAACGCATAAATATTCATGGATATAGTTAAAAGCTTAAGTTGTGTGACATTTTTCCTAATGATTTACAAGGCGATGTAAATGCCTAACATCTATCTATTGTAGAAAAGGAATGCCAGGAGACATACAAAGACAGTTCTTGGGTGAATAACAACATATGCTTCAACTGTGATTTTTTTTTTAATTGGGATTCATAGAAAGTTTCATAAGTAGCAAGCTGTTGTTTCAGTTCTCACAATTAACTCAATCCTCAGTAACACAAGCCAAATATTTTCACTGGAAAAGTGAATTTGTCAATAGATGTGGTACAATGATCATATAATTAGTTTAAAGAATGTATGTATACTAAGCCGTGGCAAAAAGGAAATCATCTTGCAAAAGAGATGTCATTTTTAGTGCTGTGTTTATTGCTTGTCTATCCCAATCACAGCCTAACTCCTAAGCCCAGGGGAGACATCTTCACTTATGACTTGGCACAGCGTGAACTCAACAGATGGACAGAAGTAGCCAAAGGCCAGTGCTCTACGTACATTTAGGGTGTTTGCTGATGACAAGATTCTCAAATAGGAATTTTTAAATAGCTGTCAATCCTAAAGCTATAACCATATGTTTAAACTGATACAACACTACTAATTCAGCTTTAAGATATTTTCACTTCAAAAAATAGTAAGTGCAAGTAAAGCTTTCATTTTTTGGTTTTTATTCTGTGGTGCATGTGAACTATAACACAGAAACATACATAAGACTTGAGTCTTTGGACACTGCATCCTGGACATTATCTTCTGTTTGATCCTGTGAAAATATACGTTACTAAACACAGCTGAAAGCTGAAGCTGTTGGGACACGTTTGGAAACCAGGCCAAGCAGAATGGTGGCATTTCACCACAATTAGACATAATCATGCAGCAAACAAAGGCAGTTTAAATTTCAATGTCTGCTGAGGACATTAGCTCTTCTGGACATTCACATTTAACTGGATCAAGACAGGTAAAATGCACTGATTATTTAAAACTTCCTGAGATATTACAGAAAATCTAGCTATTCTTCCCTTTTTGTCTTCAGAGTCAAGGGATTGTGTACTGAGCCTATTTGTTTCTGTCAAGAAAAGCAGGAGTTTTGTATTATCTTTCAACATCTGTGATAAGTATTTTATCTGTGACATTCTGGTTCTGGGGAATGTTACCAACAGGTACGCTAACAAAAAAATATTTTGATTGTAATCAGAGTGCTGCTCTGCATTCTTGGAAGCTGCAGAAGGTGCTTGTGCATTTCAGAGCAGCACACATTCTCCATGGAAGGCAATAAAATAATGTGGTCAGAGAATGTTGTGACTTTTATGTCCTATATCCTCATCACGTTCTTGCTTCCAGTGCTTAGTGACATTAGTCTAGTCACCTGTCCCTTTTCTTCTCTGATATGATCACTTAAAAAACATTGCAGTAATATTAATTCCTATTTAAACAAGTCTGCTGTGAATTAACTTTTATTTATATATGTTGAGATTCTACTTGTAAAATACTAATAGAATAGTGTACAGTGCTTAATAAGAGTAAATTCATATTTCTACTTTTATGAATGTTTGTCATAACAGTTTTTATCCATGAGGTTTATTTGGAAGTATATATGGGCCACCATCTATAAAATAAAATCATGAATGATATTAAGCTTTCAACATATAATATTTTAATCAAAATTTAAGAGCATTTGATGACCTGGAAGTTTTTAAGGCTGAACCTGAATTTTATTATTTATTTTTAGTTCTGAGCAACTATTATTCCTCTACAAAATGCCTTTTTACGATGCTTTCAATTTCTTTGAAAATCTTTGTAAAATGTCTGATTTCTGTTTGTTATATGACTGAAAGTAAGGAAGTTATTAGAGACAAAAAATAAAATGCTAATTGTTTAGGGGTTTTGTTTTGGTTTTGGTTTTCTCAGAGGCTTCCTTATATTTCCCTGTGTTTACTACACAGTGTCTACCTGCAAATAGTCAGCCACAGGACTTATCTGATTGTACAACAACTAATATGAGAGAGCTCTAGTACACTTGGGATCCTTAAATGCTTCCAAATCTACTTTCTTACAGTCTAGACAAAGAGACAAGCAGTACTGAAAATGAGCAAAGTAATCCATGAATATGCTCTGCTACTGCTTTGCATTCTACTCTGCTGTATGCTACCAGCTTGGATCTGCTATTCTAAATTCACTACAAATGCTTTGAGAATGAGCTATGGTTTGTCTATTAGACAAGAATATGATTGAAAAAAAACTGATCCTGGGACCTGGCAAGCATAAGCCCTCTCACCAACATGTTCTTATGTCTGTTGCAAGGGTCTACATTGAAGAAAAGGATAAAAACAAAAATGGGCATCTGACCTTGTAATCTGACCCTGTGTGTAAGCTATATGAGAAAGTTTAATAAGAATGAAATAGAATATGATAAAAATAGGGGCAGCAGAACTAGTAAATGAAGAATGCATGCAATATAGAGTATCTTAACTCAGTTTTAAAAGAGAAATATGGCTAGAAATTTAATTAGGGTAAATAATACTTCATTTCACTAGGGATCATTTTGAACACATTATATTAAAAAGTACTTATTTTTCACTTACTTAAAGGTGTTAGTTTCACACACTATGATGGAAAGTATCTTCCTTTTCCAAGACTCTCCTGAGCATGGAAAGAAATAGTACAGGATGTTCTATCTTGCATTTTTGGCAAGTTATTTAACTGCTTTTGTTGAATCACATTTTAAAATCTTGACAGTGACTTAAATGGCCATGGATTTGCTCCTAAAATACCATAATATCATAGCTCTCTTCAGCAAGGCGGTGATGAGCAAGCTTAAGCAGTGCAATGCACTCTCTGTGTGCATGTAGTCCTTAATAAGCATGCAGAGATATATATTTTATAAGACACATCAAGCCAGGGGAAAAGCACCCCATTAATCTCCAGCAACTGCAGTGGCTTGTTTTGTAATGAAATTTTGTTCTATCCTTCTAATACAAACTGGTGCTTGTTTACTGCTACTTTTTAGGTTCAATAGAAGAGATCTTTGACAGAAAATTTCACTCTCTGATGGTCATGCATTCTGTACAGAGACATAATGCTGAAACACTTTTCCTGCAGAAATATATTCAAGGAGGAAACAGCGTGCTCTAAGTTCATATTTTGTTACCTACTTTGTCTGTGTCTTGATCAGTAAAGGACAGAAAATTTATTTGTGCAACACATGAAACCCCGTGGTTTATTATTAACCTTATTAATTCACGTTGATAGAGGTAGAATACATTAAGACAACTATTCGGGATTTCTTTCAATTCTTCCAAATACAGTAATGTTACAGACTGATAAGGATGGTCCCCAGTAACAATAATAATTGGATTTATAGATCTGATTTGATTTCAGACAAGTATATTTTGTGCATATCCTGTACCTATTAAGTGGTTCTTTTTCTTTATCTACAAATAAATCAAAATCATTCCTTGTTACCTTGAACAACTGTTTAATAAAAGTCTTTTTTTAAAAACTGGAGTGCTGGCCTGTTTTCAGTGTCTTGTCCAGTTGGTTCTGCAGGTACTTTTCCATAAAGAAAGTCCCTTTTAATCCATAAATTCATTAACTCACACCTCTCCCTGGGAACTAGTTGTCTTCAGAAGACTTTGGTAGTGGAAGGCAGAATTACTTCCATATGTACAGCTCCATCAGGCCAAGGCTCAGTATCTATTTCTAAATATTTATTTGCCCTTTTCTATGAAACCCAAAAAGACTGTCTATAGGCCTTTATCAACCAGGACTTTTCAAAAACTTCCTGCCAAATATGGTGTTTATTAATGTTTAATAATTGTATAATAATTACTGTGTAGTAGCTGTTCAAGGAGGTGCTGTTGCACATACTGAAAGAACGTTTTCAGAGGAAAGGAGTGGAACAGAGAGGTGAAAACTGTAGCTGATACAATGGATGGCCTTGTGCTAGAGATATATATTTTTTAAAGATAAAACAAAATAGCACAATATAACATTTCATGTTAAAGTGTTAAGAGCAGCAGAAATACTCAAGGTTTGTAGGGAGGGGTTAAAATGTCAGACTTTTATTACAGGAAAGAAAATCTCAGTAAATAATAGAATTATCCTTTTAGGTTTGACTAATCCTGAACCAGAATATTTACTGTTTGAGAGAACACTGGTGCTATATAAAATTTTTTCAGAGGGTCAGAACTTCACAGACTTTATAAAAAATAGTATGCATGTTTGTTTGAATATTTCTTGAGAAAGGGTATCCATTCTTTTCATTCATTTTTCTCCATTCTGAAGTGATTCATATGCTCAAGATACACAAACACTATGATATAATTCAATTTGTGAACTTCACAACATGAATAATACATTCCAAGCAATTTTTAAATAATCCACATTCAGGAAAATTTTCTTCTAAACAATTCAGCTGTTGAATTACAAAGAAATTCAAAGGAAACCAAGATCATCTGCAGGTCATTGTTTGGACAAAACACAAACATGATTGCAATTATTATTGTTGTTTTGGATAATTAAACATGAAAAAAATGGACAAAGACTACAAGATGAATATACCTCTTAATAAGTCAGAAGTAACCAAAATCAGCATATTAATTACTAATAAAATTCTGCATAATTTATAGTATATTTTTTCCTGTGAAAGTAAAATATGGTGTTATTTCATACTTAGAAGGATTGATTTAAAAATTACCTTTCAATTTTTAAAATTTTGCACAGAGAAGCTTTTGGCCTGAAACGTAATAGAATTACATTTTTTCCATAGTGATAATTCTGGATTAATGTTTTCATTTTTGCAGTGCATAAATGACTCTAAATTCAAGCTAACTGAAGTTTTGAAGATGATTTACAATGGAACATTAAGAAAGTGGACTCAACGATCATTCTGGATTAATTAAACCCTAATATAAAGAGAATTAATTTAGTGAATATCTGCAATCCTCATTTTGCCTGGAACCAAAACCAAGAAAAAAACCCTCATGAATTTGAGACTATTTTTTTCTCTCAAATATTATCTTCTAATCCTGTTTAGTTGCTTTAGAATCCCATCAATTCCATTAGAGGCACAGAAGTCTGCAGCTCTGTACGCGTTTGCAGCAAAAATAGTGGTCAAACTACATTTTGACATGTTAAAAACAGAATCCATACATCTTCAGAGGTCTGAGCTAATGAGAATAAACCTTATTGTTTCCAAAGTATTTCTGTCACTTTCCAACAGGTTTTTGAGATCCAAAATGTTTTTTTTTCATGAAGAATGTAAGACAGTGCTCCTCAAAATATGAAAATCAGTCTTTTACCCAAAACCTTTTATCCAAATCTTGTACAATATGCTGTCCTTTTATCTATATTGCAATAATATTTACAAGTTTTGTGGAAGTAACTGGTGTGATAGAAATTGTTTATCTAGTTCTTACAGTATCTGTACTGTGGTGCAAGCGAATACTGTTACTTCAAATAAAAACTGTAAAAATTTCTTAAAATGACCAAAAGAAGAAGCAACAGCTTGTAAAACCTGTGAACAGAATTTAAAAATGAAGTTACCATACTGAAAATTTTGTTTTTCCTGAACGCAGTGCTGCTCAAGGTCTCCGACCATCATGACATCTCAGTGTCTGAATCACTGAATGGTTTGGGTTGTAGGGGACCTTAAAGATCATCCAATTCCAAGCCTCCTACCATGAGCAGGGTCACCTTCCACAATACAAGGTTGCTCAAAACCCCAGCCTGGCCTTGAACACTTTCACAGATGGGTGTACTGATTTAAAGGTAAACTGGTGGGAGAAATGAACGCAACTCGAGAGATTACAAGCCAGAGTTTCAATTTACTAAAAAAAAAAGATTATAATAAATACAATAAGAGAAAACTGGTTTTAACCCCCAAAGACAGATATTTAACCCAGTACCCTAGGACAAGAACAGAACAGTGTTCATTGACCCCTATGCTGAGCACCACGTGGCCCCCTGGGGTGCAAAGCAAAAGGAAAAGGAAACCTATTGGTGCAGATGATGGCCACAGTTCTGTTGAAGTAATGATAGCAGTCTTGTCAAGAGCGGCAGTCCCAATCCTGTTGAGGTTCTGGTCCCCCTCTGGATCTAATGAGTGGTACCAGAAGTCCCAAAACCCCAAGATTATATATGCTCAGATTCAGGTGGGAATGTCAAGTATATCCCCCAGGGCGAAGAGTTTCACAATGGGTGATTTAACTCCATGAGTCGTGGGATATTTTTTGAATCTCTGATGGTCTAGGCCATTGCATTTGCCTATTCTACCAGTCCACTATGGCCCATTAGCAGAGATGACCCCTCAGGCTGGGTGTGAAGTTGCTAATACCTCTCAGGAGGGGAGTTATCACAGCTGAGTCATGGATGTGAAACAAAGAAATACTCCTTGCAGAGTTCTTTAACACTCAACTTGTAGCCTTCCATGTCATGTGTGCCCTGGGCAGCTGCTGCACATGATCCATTATGAACAGTCCATCAGAAATGGCACAGAGGGTGTAGACTACATAGTTTTGGTTATACCCACATAGTGATAAACTGGTCCTGGCCCCTGTAACTAGGACAATGGAGCATCCACAACTTCTCTGGGTAACCTGATTTCCACTGCCTCACCACCCTCACAGCAAAGAATTTTTTCCTAACATCTAATCTAAATCTACCCTCCTTCAGTTTAAGGCCTTTCCCCCTTGTCCTACATTACCTCTGTGAAAAGTCCCTCTCCATCTCTTTTGTAGCCCCCTTCAAGTACTGAAAGGCTTCTATGAGGTCTCTCTGAAGCCTTCTCTTCTCCAGGCTGAATAACCCTAACTCTCTAAACCTGTCTCCATAGCAGAGGTACTCCAACCCTCAGATCATCGTTGTGGTCCTCCTCTGGATTTGGTTCAGCATGTCCATGTCCTATGTTGGAGACCTCAAAGCTGCATGCAGTACTTCAGGTGAAGTCTCATGAGAAATGAGTAGAGGGAGAGACTCACCTCCCACAACCTGCTGGCCACACTGCCTTTGATGCAGCCAAGGATATGGCTGACTTTTTGGGCTGCAATTGCACATTGCCAGCTCATGTGCAGCTTTTCATTCACCAACACCCCCAAGTCTTTCTCTTCAGGGTTGCTCTCTAAATGTATGTATACATACTGTGAATTAATTTGTGAAGCTCAAACATATTTAGGTATGAAAGACTGACAAGAGTTCAGCTCAAAGATTTTTTTTTATACATCCAATTAACTGTATTAGAACTGTCTAAATTAATTTTCTGGTCAAAAGTTACAAAACTACATTCTCTCTACAGCTGGACACTGCTCATAGCTGAATATCCTTTCATACGGTGTGCACCAGCCTTTTGAGATAATTTTGGATTTATGGATAAGTCTTCCAGATTAAGTAGGACAGGCTTACTGCTACCTGTGAGTACAGGAGATCCTAAACAAGGTTATTTTTGACAATATTTTAGGCATATGTGCCTGAAGGTTGAGTTCAAGCAAGTTCACCTTTGTCTTGACCTGGAGTAACTCCAGAAATTACATACACTTAAAAACCTGATTTTATTAAATGTCTGGCACTGAGAGCCAGTAAACCAGATATTGTACCTGTAGGCACTACAGTTAGGACTGATGATTGCAGTTGTGTAAAGTCATTGGCACTACATGATTATTTCAGTTTTCAAGCAGTGATCTGAGAAATATTGCTTTAGTATTTGATTTTGTTATATAGACTGCACAGAAAAAAACAAGCCAGGTTATATTTAAAATGTAGGTAGAAGGTAAATAGAAGGAGAAAAATAATGCAAAATGTATTTTCTTCTGCTGAGAACTCCCTTTGGGATTATTTGAGTAGCCTTTTCAGCCTAGCTGGACATTCAGTACAGAATCTTTGAGTTTAGCCTACATTGTCACACTGTCAAGATGCTGGCTCTAGCCAAGAACTTATTGACTTGAAATAGCAGCAGAAATTAAGTCAGCCTAAAAGCATTACAGATTTGTAAAACAATAACTTTGCCAAACACTTACTATGCTGTCATAGTATTTGCATATTCCTTCATGCAATTAGATGATTAAAAGGAAAACATTCATTCACACTTCGTTTACATTTATTAAAGTCCTAGTGTATCTCATTCAAGGAAAGGATATATTCAGGAAAAATAAGTTAAATTTCAGAAATCAATAAGTAAAAGTAATTATGCTAATTCTTGTACATTAATGAACTTCAAGCAAATCTACACCAAAAATAGATATTAATTTGTCTCTAAAAATATCTGTTTGGAGATCTCTAAAAATATCTATTTGGAGAGCATTAATAAATTATGACCTCAATGCACTAGGGCAAATTCAAATGGATTTTATTTTTAATAAAGGAAAAGTGAACTTTTGAATGACATGGAGCTTATTTGTTAGCTCCTAGCATTCCAGAAAAGTGTTCAAAAATAATATTCAATGTAGTGAAACATCATCTGGAATGTCATGTAGATACATGGTTCCTCACACTTAAGAAGGGCACTTGGAATAAATGACAATGGGATGATCAAGGAAAGTATCTTAGAGCTGTTTAATACTGAAGGAGACTCAAATAATTTGGTCTGTTGCCCCATAGTAGCTATGGCTGCTTTTTATAAATATGTTGGTTGTGTAATCACCATAGAGGGAGAAGAAATGCTTAATTAAAAGCAAAAAAGGAAGGAATTTGGTAAGTTTTGAATAATCAGGTAATCATTATCTGAGAGGTGAGTAAGGAGCTCCTGCTATGTATCTTATCTTTCAAGCCTACCTGACCTTTCTCATTAGGCTACATTTGGATTACCATTTGGTTTTTTTCTGGATGTTTTTGTTTGTTTGTTTTGTTTGTTTGTTTTGTTTTGTTTTGTTTTAAATTTTATAAATCTCTATATGGTATTTCTAAAGTGTTTAATAATCAACTACCATTAAATCAAGGACCTAGTTTCCAGGAAGAATCTATATGTGTATATGTACATATGTACACATACACATATATGTGACATTATATAATACCTCATGATTATATTTTTCTAAAATTAGAACAGATGCTAAAAATTCCTTTTATGTTATAGTTCATACATGTTATCTGTTTTAGAAAAATCTATCAAAATAAAGATTCCCTGCAAGCTTTTTGAAGCCAAGTTTCTTGGAATAAAAGGAACAAATGTAACTTTCTAAGTAGCTTCTTTTGGCTTAGTTTGTTTTTGAGGCAGATGTTAAAAATGATGAGACTTTTCTGTTCTGAACCTCAGTGTAGAAATTATTCACCACAGCAGACATAGTCCTTTCAATTTTACTGCCAGTTATGAACTTGAGTAACACACCTCATTGCCCTGATTAGTTTTTGTTTTCACTCCCTCCTGATTATTGGTAGGAATGGAATAGAGTGATAAGGATACTCTTTCTGATATATCTGATCTTGAGAGACAGTTTACTTCCAATTCTTTGTTCACTTGGTTTTGTTAAATTAATCTAGCTATTAGCTCTCTCAGTCTTTAGAAAATAATTTAGAGAACTCATCTACCTCATCCCTTATTTTCTTCAGGATCCTCTATTTCTCACAGAGCTTTTGTAACACTGTCTTGACTGAGGTCTGAAATACATGGGGAAAACTCAGGATTATTGAGGGAGCAGTTAACATGTATAAACAGATTTTGTTCCCATTCTGTTCACCTTGTGTACCCTTTTAATCTGAATATGGGCTATGTTCTGAAGATTTTTTCCTTCATTTTAATTGGGAGTTCAAATTCTAAACATCATTTGTTTGAATTTTCTTTTTTTGTAAACTTTTTAAAGTATACTGAAGTCTGTGTCCTATTTCTGCTGAAACCTATAGCATGTACTGCATGTAAACAAGCCACGTTCCTCAGAGAGCCTCATAGCCCTTCATAGTCTCTGGTTGTGATTACATGTAAAAGACCAATGGTCAAAAAATTATTAACAAATATGACCTTGAAGATGTACCTTTCACTCTGGGCAAAGGTGAGGGGGAGTGGAGAAAAGTAGTTATTTTTCCTGTTTAATGGATAGTGAGTTTAATTTGCCTAAGATTATGCGACAGAGCCAATGGTTGAGCTTGCGAATATGATTCTTGTCTCATCTAAGTTGATCAAATTCAATTAATCTAATTTACTTCAGTACAACCAGGACTTCAGCCCAAGTCTCCTGACTGATGGCGTTGAAGATTAATTACAAAGCAATGCAGTGAACTAGTGTGTGATGGTGTTACAATAATTTTCCTCAATCAGAAATTTTTTCTATCATGTCCTAATAGCATTCAAAAAAAGATATAGCAACCCTAGTGGTGCTCATTATAATAACCACATTGCTAGGTTGGTGTTCTACCTCCTTCACAAACAAGATGTTCAGCACTAAGTTTTGTATGAAATTTGTGTCCTTAAAATGAAATGTCTTAAAAAGTTATTTAGTCTGTCAATGATATCTACACGATTTAGACTACAAAATTCTTTAGACTATTGTGGAATGGCTCACGATAAATATTTTTATTTATGATCAGAATGATTTTTCAGGACTGAACAGATTTATATTTGAGAAATCAGTTAAGAAAATAGATATTTTTAAATCTCGCTACTAGGAAAACTAAATTTTTTTCTGTTTAATCATCTCTATATCTCTGTTTTCCTTCTAAATGGTAAAGTGGGTGAAATTGTATCATAAACTGTTCTGGTATCTCTGCTCATACTGTGAAACACCTGTTTTCATGGGTGCAAGGGAGCATGTCTGCGATGAGTCCAGATTTGATTCTGAAGAAAAACTATCACTATGAATAACTTCTATCATTATCTTTAGAATCACAGGTTTGTCTGCAGTATCACAAACTGTGGGTGTAAAACAGAAAACTAAGGGTTATGTGCAAAAGCAACAGATTAGAAAATATTCTGACACAATTTTATTCTCATCTTCTCCCTGTAGAAAAAAAAAAATCTTTTATGAGTGATAATCTTTTAAGATGTTTTCCAAACTGAGCTCATTTGTGATGCATTCTGGGAAGATGAATTTTGTACTGGCTACAGGCCTTCATCATGGTGTACTATGAAGAAAGTTGGTATTGTTGTGTAATGGTCTTAGTTCATTTAACTGGACCATTACATTCTGATAAAAAGACTTTATTATGTGAACCTTAACTTTGGAACCATCAGAATTTCCTGAGGAACAGCAGAAGAATAGACACTGTTAATGTCTAGTAAAACTGAATACTCAAAGAAGACTCTTTCAGTTCAGAAAACATCCAGATTTTGTGTAGGAGCAACTCTACCGTTAAGGCTTAGAAACGCACATAGGAATTATTTTGTTACTATATCTTGCAGAAAAGACAGCATTTCTTCATTCTGCTTCAAATTTTCTTAGATAGCCAAGCATATATTTGTAGGTATTAAAAGATGTCTTTCATCACTATGTCTGTCTTTGAATGGCTGTGCTGTAATTTGTTTTACTTTAACCATGAAGAAAACTGCCATGTTTGCCAGCTCACTGTATGTTTATTTCCATTTTGGTTTGTTAAACACTGATTAAGAACAAAAAATTAATTTTGAAAACCCAACTATTTATAAAACTGACCGGCAAAGAGCTAAACAAAATGGGTGCCTTATTTTCCCTAGCAGCAGTCATGCACAGTAATAAATGTCACAATAGTTTTTAAAAAAGATGGTTTATGTTTAGGTTTAGTTATCAAAATCCACAGTATATAGGCTGACAGCTTTTGAAATACATAAACTATTTCTGTCTTTTTTGTTTCCATAGCAACTGAGTGCTCAAAGCTTTAGTTTTGCACTTGAGGAAGGAAAAAACACCCTCTCAGAGTAGGATCTGGAATAGTCTGGAACAAAAGATGAATAGGGGGAATGGAAAATTATGCAACTACACTGACATCACCACTGCCTCCCTCAAAATAACCCAAAAAACAACCAACCTCAAACAAGCCTAGCACAAAGCTTTTTTCCCTTGCTTTAATGTTATGATTTTTTTTTTTAGTTGGTGGGTGTTTTGCCTTGGACATTAATGTAATCAAAGGCTGGCCCCTTTCATTGTGTAGTACTTTAGGTGAGTAAAATGCTCGCAGTGACATTTATTTAGATGATCACTCTGTTCAACTTGAAATGGAATTTCATTATAAAAAAAAGCTTAATAGATATTCTGTATCTTCTTGCATTAAAAATATTGCTATTCATAACTGCATCATTAAGAGTCTGTCAATTATTCTAGTTTTGAATTGTTTTGATTAAAAACCTATTTTAAAGAGGAATGCTGTTTGTTTCAAAATATTTTAGTAAGATTTACCACGAGGGAGACTATTTTACCAAATTGGAAGGGATATTTATGCATATGTAGAAGCACATTTATTTAAGTTGCAAAAGATTCATTGAAAACAGAATTGAAAGAGAAACAACAAGGTAATGGGAGCTACAGAAGGCATCCCATGGATAATATATGAATAGGAGGATGCTATGGGTTTTTTCCCAGCATGCTAAATTTTGCTGTTTATTTCTTTAAAAACCCAGTAAAGGTAAGAGAACATCCCTAGACAATTGATCTCCAACAAGAAGAACTAGCAATGGATATTCAACAAATGTAGAAACCTGACTGCTTTCAGGCATTCCTGGGAATGGATTTAATATTTTCCATCCATGCAAATATGCAGATTTCACCTTAGTCTTACTCACTGATTTGTCAAGTATATATAATATTCATGAGAGAAGACATAATAATGCTACACAAAATATACAAACAGATTTTAAGTGCAGTGGAACTAGTTTGAGCACACTATTCTGTAGCATTTCTGCTGTAAAATTAACTTACATGTAATAATCCTTCTTTTTGTGACAAGAGGTGCAACTGGAATAGATCCATTGTCAAAAGACATTCTACTGATTCCAAACTGAACTGTTCTTGAGTTATATTAGGCAAATTGAAGACATTAAAGATACGTAAAACGTGATTTTAAGTTCCAAACATTTAATTTGTCAAAAACACAGCCTCTAGGACAAGAATTAAATTTGAACTACCTGCATACAACACTGCATATGGTATATAAAAAGCAATTTAAAGTAGGCTACAGCTGCAGTAAATTCCCCTTAGAACATTAACACAGAGGTTTTTTAAGGGGCATTCTCTTCAGTGCATAACATCCTGACTAACCAAAACAGTTTCTAAAGAGCCATTCCAGTCTACTGGATAAAGGCCATATAAGATGGCATATGAATGAATACAGCCTGGAATGGCTTCCTGCTGTCTGTTTTGCTTTGTCAAATAAATACATAAAATATTCCTTTTAATAGCTGAAATACATACTGGTTCAGTAGACCATGAAGACATCCTTTAGGATATATAATTTGTGTCCTTAAGGGAGAAAGAGCCTTCTGAAGTACTCACTACTCTGTTTTTGAATGGACCACTCATGCTTTTGATGTACATAGTAGCCATTTGTAGATAAATATTTGTGATAAATTTCACCTTCCCACCCTATTTATTCTAGTATTATGATCAGTAAACCTTAGTTTTGGTTTTACTCAATGTGAAAGCTGCAACCTCTTCTATTATAAGCCTTATTTTTAACTGCTCTGTGTTTGCAGAGCAGACAGCAATAGCATAAATCAAAAATTGCCAGATTTGATAAGAAGGAAAATGAGAATTTCATGTGCAATATAAAAAAAATATGAAAAAATACAGTCAAACTGTTTAATATATCATTAAAAGCTACTTTGTCTTCAGCGAGAGTTGAATATTTTGTGAGATTTTGTGAGATTTCTAAACTTTTCAATGTTATCCATACAGAAAGACTCCTGAAAAATCCACACTTACTATAGATTTGAAAAATAAAACTGTTATTTGAATCATAGAATCATAGAATGGTTTGGCTTGGAAGGGACCTTAACAATCATCTAGTTAACAATTCTTCTGCTCAGAGCCCCATCCAACCTGGCCTTGAATACCTCCAGGGATGGGGCATCCACAACTTCTCTGAGCAACCTGTTCAAGTGCTTCATCAACCTCACAGTAAATAATTTCTTCCTAATATCTAATCTAGACCTACTTTCAGTTTGAAGTCACTCCCCCTTGTCTTGTCACTACATGCCCTTGTAACAAGTCTCTCTCTATCTTTCCCTTAGGCTCCTCTCATGTCACAGAAGACCACAATTAGGTCACCTTGAAGCTTTCCCTTTTCCAGGCTGAACAATCCCGGTTCTCTCAGCCTTTCCTCACAGGAGAGCTGCTCCATCCTTATGATCAACTTAGTGACACTTGCTCCAACATGTCCCTATCCTCCTGTGTTGGGGACTCCAGAGCAGTACTAAAAGTAGGATCTCACCACAGAGGACCAGGGGGTACAATCACCTCTCTCAGTCTGCTGGTCACTCTTTTGATGCTGCCCAGAATACAATTTGGCAATGCTATTGGATTCTACCTTCCCTGTAATAGTTCAGATTTTCTCAGATGAATATTCCACTGCTTTACAGGCCTATGTTTCAGGTATGCATTGTGTGACATAGTTATGATGAAATTTTCAGAATCTAAAGTTATTAATTACAAAACCTGCTTCTGAAGTGACTTGGTACTAAAGCTGCTGATTTTCAGAAGTATCTAAACAACATAGCCATGTTATGAAAATCTTTGTGGCAGCTGATCAGTATGACTAGTTGCCTAATAACTGTAAAATCTAACCTTAGATATGTGTGTACTAAAAAAAAAAATCCATTACCCTTTACAAGACTGATGGCCAGACCTTCCAAAATATTTCCACAGAGAACTCTAACTGAAAAATTGTTTAATTAGAACTTAAGTATCTTTGAAGATATGAGCGTTCAACAGTTTTTGAAAGATCTGATCATAAACATAAAATACTATGTGCATCCAAACTTTCTCTTAAGTGGTGTATACAAAACATATCATTATTAGTCAGTTTTGTACAGTGAGTTTTAAATTAACTAATAAAGCATATTTAATGAGAAAGGACAACAGTATGAAGTGACTAAGGTTTAAAATTCCTGTCTTCTTTCTGTCTTGTATATTGTTGTAACTGTTTAGAAAAACCAAAATACTTTAGCGAACTAGCATTGATGTTGACTTTTTTTCCTGCTCAGATATATGGCTCTGGGATTCTATGGACACAGTTCTAACCTTGGTAAATATTGAATAGGTTTTGAATAAATGCAGTCTTTTCAAATCTTTCTCTGTTGTACTCTCATGTACTCTTATCTCAGTGCTCCATGGCATTGCTGTTTCATACATCATGTCAAGAAATGAGGTTGATCCATAATAATATTACTTCCAGAACAGAGACCCAAGCAATGACACTGAAGACAAATTCGCATAGCTTTTCACAATAAGGGGCTTTTGGTACAGAAAGAAGTTGCAGTTATTCCCTTCAGTGCAGTTCATTGTGGAGTATTATCAGAAGGTTATATTTCTGTATACTCTATGTTTCTGTCTTTTGCATCAGAATAGGCAACCCAAAGGTCTTAAGTAGAATATAACTTGTATAACTCAAGAGGAAATTATGAAGAAATTCCTTGTCACCAAAACTATTTCTTGAAGAAATCTGGTGGATTTATGGCTCTCTGTAATCATGGTCAAATTTAGTTTTTAGCTATGAACCTGTCATTCTAAAAATTATTCTGGTGGTATTGTCATGTATTATTTCAATATGCCAATGTACAGAACTATAATCTATAGAGGGAAATAAATTCTCTCTCAAAACTTCTGTAAAAAGTCTGTTCGCAGACTTTCAAATAATTTTTCAAAGCAAATTCTCTCCTGAGAAATTAGAGAAGGGGTATTTTTGGAACTAGTGGTAAAATGGAGGAATGTTGTTTTCTAATAGGAGATGATAGTTTAATCAATTTTTTTTTTATCCATAAATTCCTCCAGAACTTTGCAATGCTGCTTAAGTGGATGGCTCTGGAAGAAATCAAGAGATTCTTCTACACATTTTCTTGAGTACAACTAAGCCCGCGTCTGCTGTATATAGAGAATAAGATTAAAGTCTTTGAGATGTCTTAGTTTTGAAGATGCAAACAGGTCTTTTCCTTCTTGCTCTTCTAACTCTTCTTTCTCCCATGCAGGCGGATTGCCATAACATCTGATGATATCTGTATGTGGTTCAATGTCAGAAATGACGACTGTTTGAACAGAAGGAATATTTGCTATGTCGACAGAATAAAATAATAATAATTAAAAAATATTTGTCCTGTTGAAAAACCTCTTCCATTTTCTTTAAGATATTAACACTTGTTTTCAAAACCTATGGAGGAAGTTATGATGTGTAATGGAGGAGAAATAGAACATCTTTAGTCATAATATAATCAGTGTTGCACAGAATCAAACTATAACAAAATGTAAATATAATGTAAATATAATGTATGGAATGTAAATGTAAATATAAGTAGAATGCACAAGCCATCTAAATTGAAACATAATTGGTTTAGCAACAATAATATGATGCAAAAAGAAAATGCCAGATCGTTAGGTTTTACTTTGGTTGTGAAACAGGTAAATCACTGAATCTTTTTTACTATCTGTCTTTTACTTCAGTAAAATTTTCTGGGAATGAATTTGACTACACTGTATGGTTTTATAGTGTTTTAAATCATACCACCTTTTGGTCTTTTCTTAGTGGCAAGATTTCAGGTAAGTATCTTAGGTATTTCTCTTTTTTAATTGTCAGCTAATGCATTCTTTTAAGCACATAACAAACATGAAGAAAATGCTTTCGTTAATTTTCAGACTGCGTTTTTTACTGTTTAATGTTTCAAACAAAACTCTAGGTTTAATGGAAGAATTCAAAGCACAGAATAGCTCTACTCTTGTTAAATGCAATGACTGACCACAAGATGTCTTGAAACAGCAAGCTATATAAATGCTAATAAATGACCACTGCATGAATGTAGTACCAAAATGGAACACAGACATGAACAAAAATAAAGAAATGAGACCCATCTTATCCCTCTCTGAGTAAACATTCTTTTCTTCATAGAATCTATCTATAAAGCACACAAAAAGAACAGAAACAATTATTAGCCTTTTATACAAGCTTGAAATGGCACTATACTCTTATTTCTCTTTCTTCTTCAGTAACTTTTATGACCTTTTCCCAATGTAATTTCTCAAAACACCAGTAGCTGTTCTGCAGTCTTCATTTAAAGCAACCAGAGATTATAGGACACAAACATGTTGATGTTTGCATGGTTATAATGTATTTGGACATTTTTAAGGACCTATATACATTTAAGAAACTTATGATTAAAAAATGTTTTTATTGGTCCATTTCTTTGGCAAAGAATGAATGTCTGTGTACAGTATCATCTTTTCTACATTCCTGAAGAGTATGGAGCCTCTGACCCCACAGAAGAGAAAAAAAAAATAAAGTGACACCAAGTGAAGGAACCACTGCAGGGTGGATTTTAATTCTTAGTCTGAGGGACAATAGAGTGCCTTTTTAAAATTTAAAGCAGAAAGTGGGAAATAGGTGATGGAACTGAGGGTATAAGGAAATGGAGAACCACTGAACAGTGAAAATAATATAGAAATAATACTGCATGTAATATAACAATATATAAATTATGCAGGCCACCAAAGTTAAGAGACTCTCCAAATCAGAAGAAATATGTAGGTAAATTTACATTTGACTATTTTTATCCTCTTGCCTCTGTGTTCATTCTGAAATACGCAAACATGTCTCTCTAAATGCAAATACAGATTAAGAATCTGAAATGATCCTGCACTAGGGTATATAGAATGTTGATGTTATTTCAACTACTAAGATTCAAGAGGTTTCACTTATACTATTGGAACATTTGAGTTTGTCAGTATTGCCTAACAAGCATACTAAATTACCTCTCACAAAAATTTTTGCCAAGATGAAAAGGTGTATCTTTTAACATAAACAAAACTATCAGGAATGGAATTTTGATAGCAGTGTTAATCTTGGCATAAAATTTCAAAGCTAAATATTACTGAAACTTTAGGGATAAAATAACAACTGAAATTGGGTCCTGACAGAAAATTTTCACTTCTTCCAAACCACAATTTGAGAGGGAACAGCTCCAAGTCAGAATTAAAAATGTTGATTTTGAGATGAGCTTTCTTCCTAAGGGCAGCCAGAGCCACAAACTCTCTGTATTTTCACAAACAAATCCATACTTAGCTATTGGTATATGACAGATACCACTAAGACAAACACAGGTGTTTCAGGAAATTGTCATTACAGTACACCAAATTCCATGTTTCAGTTTGGCAGTTATGACAAAACTAAGAACACTTGGGTATATGCTCTGCAATGTCAGAGCCCCATTCAGTTACAGTGACTAGATTTGCAGATTTTCTACCATTATTAATTTTAGTTTTAATTAGAGTCTAACTAGACTCTTCTTGTTTGCTAATTTGGCTTTTTGTGTTAAAAAGCAGATTAAAACTTTTTTTTTTCTCCACAAAATCACAGAATTCATGAAGCTTGAAAGAACCACTGGAGGTCATCTGGTCCAACTTCCCTGCTCAAGAAGGGTCACCTAGAGCAGGATGCCCAGGACCATATCCAGATGACTTTTGAAATCTCCAAGGATGAAGATTCCACAACTTGGCAACCTGTTCTGGTGACTGAAATTAGTGAGCAATTGAGCCTTGTAAATTGTGTTTGAAGTGCTGGATGAACTCAAGGATCCAAACCTGTAAGTGCCCTAAACTTATTTTATTTTAATGTCCCATTGTATTTTATTTGTGGAGAACTCTCATGAATGTAGATCCACTGAGGACCTGATCACATAAATAGCGTTTCTTTGTGTGCTTCCCTTTTACTAATGAAGCTTTTCAAACAACATCCTGACTCTGTTATCTGAGATTTGGGTATAGAAGGAAAGCTGGAAGAGATATTGTAGAATTGCTTCCTGTGTCTCACTTAAAGGTGTCACAGTGTGTTGACTATGCATAATGCCAAACAGCATTCTCAAACCTGGTCATTAATAAGCATTCCTGAGAAAGGGAGTGCAGTTGTCTAAGAATATGTAACAGCATTGGTCTTAGTCAGGTACAGATGACACAATTTTTCCACGTGAATGTGATTCATCTCTTGAATTGGTTAATTTTAGTCACTTCTGAGAGAATTATAAATTTTCTAAATATATATTTTTTTTAAATTTTATTTGTCAATTACCTTAAGAGCTTTCTTAAGAAAATAATTAAAAGAAAAATAACGTTTTGAACATAGATAGATTTTAGAAATGTTGACGAGTTAATTCAGATTTATTCTATACACTCTGTATAGGAACTGTAAAAGAGAGAGATGTGTTTGCAATCGAGACTGTTTGCTACCCCGCCTAGGTTTGACCAAGGGGATTTTCAAATGATTTTTATTTTTGGTAAACACAGGAGAACAGGAAAAATGCGAGAAGGGACGGATGGTAAGTTTATTCTTGTAAAAGATAGAGAAGTTATATTTGTTGAGTGAGTACACTGTTCAGATTCACAGAGAGAGTATGCCCTCAATTTCACTGCACTATACCAATGTTCATTCAACTGATGAAGTTTGCAGCTCAAAGGGCAGCCTACACTTTGTTCTAAGTTCCTGCTGGAATGGAAAACCTGACAGGGGGAAACTTGCACAAAGGATATTGTGCTGTTAAAGTTTGTTCAAAGTGACAGTTGTCAGATCTCTTTGAAATGAAATTGAAAAGGAAAAACCAATTTTCTCTGAGAACAAAGTTCAGCTCATTTGGTGTGCCTTACATGTCTAATTTCCTTCCCTGTAAAAGAAATTTTGACTAGGTCTATTTGAAAATGTAGTTTATACTAGTACAGGCATAGCTTAGAAAGTTTAATTCTAACTAACATAATATTTACAGACAGTAGGTAAAAATGATTTTTTTCTGTTTAGAACAACATAAATGTCAAACTGTGCTAAAAGGATAAAATGTTTGTATTTTGTCTGACCAAATGTGTTTTTTAAGGCTTTGAATTAAGATAGACAACATGATTCTTAATGGCTTTTTTAATTCACTTTTTCAGTAATGAATAAATAGTGAGATTTCAGGAGTGAGTTAAGCTACTTGAATTTTTTCTAAGTAACTTTCAAAAGAAGATAAGCAGTAAATTCAAATCCACTACATATTTTTAGAGATTTCCAATATATATTAATTTGATTTTTAATAAGATTGCAATAAAATATAAATATATAATATAATAAAAAGGTTTATTACTTATAAAATTCTATGATCACAGAATCTTCGAATATGTTGAGTTGGAAGGCACCCACAAGGATCATCGAATCAAACTCCTGATTCTGCACAGGACCATCCCCAAGAGTCACACCATGTGGTTGAGAGTATCAACCAAACACTTCTTGAATTCTGTCAGGCTTGGTGCTGTGACCACTTACCACTTACCAGGGGAGCCTGTTCCAGTGCCCAACCAGCTTCTGGATGAAGAATCTTTTCCTAATATCCAACCTAAACCTCCCTGACACAACCTCAGGCCATTCCCTTGGGTCCTGCCACTTGTCACCACAGAGAAGAGATCAATGTCTCTCTCTCCTCTTCCCCTCCTGAGGAAGTTGTAAACTGCAATGAGGTCTCCCCTCAGTCTCCTCCAGGCTGAACACACTAAATGACCTCAACCATTCCTCACACGGCTTCCCCTCAAGGCCCTTCACTATCTTTGTCGCTCTACTTTGGACTCTCTCTAATAACTTAATATCTTTCTTAAGCGCAGAGCAGAGTGGGACAGTTACTGCCTGATACCCCCCAATACATGGTTGGCCCTCCTGAATGCCAGGGAACTGCTGACTCCTGTTCAGCTTGCTGGGGGTCAACCAGAACCCCCAGGTCCCTTTCTGTGGCACTGCTTTCCAGCATCTCATTCCCCAGTCTGTACGTACATCCAGGGTTACTCCCTCTCAGGTGCAGAATTTGGCACTTCTCGTTGTTGAATGTCATATGGTTGGTGATTGCCCAGCCCTCTAATTTGTCAAAGTCTCCCTGTAGGGCTTCCTTGCCTTCGAGGGAGTCAACAACTCCTCTGAGTTTTGTGTCATCTGCAAACTTGCTTAATATCCTTTCTAGTCCCAGTAATTTACGAAGATTTTGAAGAGCACAGGGCCTAAAACGGATGTATATGATTATAATTATGAAATCATAAACTGATAAAAACAACACCCACTTTATGAAAGGATTGAATATTTGCATAGAGCAGACATTTGTATGTATTGAAAAATTAATTCAAAATATACAATGTTTATGTTTCACAGTGTGTTAGAAGAGATAGCTAACTATCTAGCAGATATTTCTATTTCTCCCTGTTTTTTATTGAAAGGGGTTTATCCACTGTGGTACTTGTAAACACATAATGTACAAATGTAAAAATGGCATATTTGATCTCAGGACTAGATTCTTGAAATATATTTATTACCTACTTTAAGAGCAACATGTCTCTGTGACTCTATATGTATCAAAGCCCTTCTGTATAAGCAGAATGCCTATACTCAAGAAAGACCGTCTCAATCCATATATCCATTGAGAGCATTTTTAGAAAGGGCAGTGACTCAACTGGTTTGGAAAAATCAGGTTGGTTATGCTAGTAAATACTCCTTATCAATTATAACCAGGTTAATAACCTATTTTATCACAGCTGTATAGTAACCTGGGTCAGTTTTCCAGTTTAATATTATCCTTCAATGCTATGCTGAGTCAGTCTGCTCTGAGCTGTTTCAGTCAATACCTGATCAGTGTGATCAGCTACTGGATCTAGGGAGTTGTCCACACTACAGCTTAAAAAGTAATTAATAATGCCTTGGTGTATGAAATCTAATTATCTAACTGAAATTAAATTTGTTGTGGCAGGACTAATTTTGCAAGATTTGAGCTGTGGAGAGATGATACTCAAAAGAATCATGGAATGGTGTCTGTGAGAAGCTTACTTTTCTGTCTCAACATAGTTTGTATGCAGATAATTGTATAGTACCTGTATCTAGATAAGGCCTTGATTCAGATGCATTTTGACTCTGTTTAAGTATCTGTTGCTTTGCCTAAAATCAAACACAAGTGTTAACTCAGAGTAACATTTGGGAAAACACTTGAAATTGGACTTCCCCCCCCCTTTTTTTTTTAAAGTACATAACAGATAATGAGAGCAAACAATCTTTAAAATTTTATTCTTTATTGTTTAAAAAGATAAGCAGACATCATAAGTCCAGATAAAAGAAACTGAGCATATATATTGGAATGTTCATGATGTGTGTAACACACATATGGATAGCAGAGCCACAGAAATGATGAAACAATATTATCATCTGGGTGAAACAGTTGAACTCAGGTGAAAAGTTGCATTCAGAAACAGTGGTTATTTAGAAGTAGAAATAGGCATCATTGGCTTATGATACTTTTCAAAACAGTGCCTTTTCCTTCAACCCTGAAAAACTATCTGCAGAATAATTGTCTTTTGTTCTGTTTTCTGATAATGATAATGCTGTGGTATCATTAGAAGTGAAAACTCTTCCCATTGAAGGGTGATAACACATCCTGGAAGGTTAACAGAACATACATATGCATCCCAAGTCTTAGGATGTTGGTTCCACCTGCATCTGAGAAAGAAATGTGCTGAGTCATGCACATCGATGGACAAACACATTTAATTTTTATTAAAGGTACACTTTATTTTGGCAAAATGCTGCTGAGAGCTGAGAATTTTCTCTTTTTCTTTTTTTTCCCTAGCCTGTCCTGAAGCTAAGCATATTAACAGCCTGGTTTGCTGCCAGAAGCAGAAAGTGACGTTTGGCTCAACCTCTTTCCAATGGGTGAATCACTGCCAGTTCACATCATGTTTTGCATTGTTGCAAAAACATCAACAGACTGGCATAACAGAAGTCGATTAAGCTTCTGTTTAGTTTGCAGATTGGCAAACAGATGAGTATCACTGGTATTTCAATTATTGGTGAGCCACTGGTCTCTTCTGGGTATGAAAGAAACTGAAATACGTTCAGTCCTGGAAACCTCAACAGTATTATAACATTTGTTCTGAATTGCTCCTTCTGTGACAGAATTTCTGATGAAAATGGAGTTTAGAAAATATCAACATACTATGATTGTGTTACTGTAATATGTCAGGTAGTCATAAGGCTGGAAAAAATTAAGCCATTTCAATCACAGAATTTTCTCCTTGTTAGAAACTGTGTATTTTTAGAGAGGAGAGATACGTGTACATTTATAATGGAGCACTTTGAAAAGATGCATTTTTGAGGTTAATTTTGTGCAATTAAATTTCAGGTAAAGATGTGGTTTAAACCTGAGTTTGCTTGGATGAATCTGATACCCTGACAGTAAAAGAAAAAGAAAGTAAGCCAGCACAATTCCTTGCTTCATCTGTAAATCTTATTTGAGGTTCATGTTTGTGGGGAAAGAAAAAGTCAATCCACTGTTACAGGTAAAGCATTCTTTGGTATGATAGGCTTACATGGTTATGTCTACCTGGTTTCAATTGACAGAAATAACTGGTGCATTTCTCCATTCATGTTTAATATTGCAAAAAATAATTTATTTAAGCAGTAGGTCAGCTAACAGGTAATCTCCTTGTCAAAGAAGGGATGATACAGGGCTGTGATGTGGTGAAACTGAAGGTGGTATTCCTCAGAAGAAAGGAGGGGAATAGCCTAGGGAGGTAAGGACTGAGTGTGAACATACCTGTGGCACTTCAGGGTGTTACACAAACTGCTGATTTGACAACAGGCTGAAAAAGAGCAGCTATGTTTGCTTTTATAGATGATAATGTCAACAAGGTTCAAAAGAGGGTGGGGATGAAATGAAACTGTTCTTTGACATATATGTGCTTGATAAATACAAAAAGAAGTGTCTTGTATTTTCATTAGATATTGAATTTCATGAAGTACCAACAGAATAGGTTTACTTGGGCTTCTTTTGGGCAGGGGGTTTATATTTTTCAGTCTTCACAAAATAGTCATTTACAAAACAGTCTTTTATCACCCTTAGCACTGAATGGTATCACCAAATGGCATAAATTAAGTTTTCTGTATGCTCAGCACATTAATATTTTACATTCAAATTTAACATGCTTTTCTTTTTTCATTTTTTACTCAGGATTAACAACCTGCCTGAGTTTATTTTATTGCATGCTATTTCAGTTTTCTGTAAGCTTCTCTCCTAGGTTTAAAACCTAAGATCTTTTCTCCAATGTTTTCTTAATTGGAAGAGTTTAGTTCATTTTCCATCAGAAAATTTGTCTTTAAGCATCAGATTAACCATTAAGCATGACATGTTTCAAAGAATTATAAGTTAGTTAATGAATTTGCTCAACTATATAAGCAATATTTTTTCCTGAAGACTTTGGAATTACTGAGGAGCTATAAAAAGGGGCTGGGGGAGCAAACACCCCAGTCTTTTCACAAGAAGTATTGCACAATGGTCTCTTTAGTAAACTTTTACTTTTACTATTGAAATAATAGAACAAATACTAAACCATGAAGACCTAATAAAAAAACAGTGGAAATTTTTCCACTGATTTTTGTTGAGCTTACAGTAGCTTGTCTATGCTAGTATATCTATCTAGGAGGAGAAACAAAAAAAGCAAGTAAAATGGACTCATGGAAAGATCAGCATTTTAACTTGAATAAAAGAGAGAGTATATGACAGAAAGCAGTTTCAGATAGTTAAGTGAAGATCTAGACACATATCTGGATTTGTGATAACAGTTTTCTCTGATTTTTTATGTAAAATATTACAAAGAACATTATAACGGGTAAAAAATGAACATGTAGAAAAAAAATCACTATTAAATTGCAAGGCTACATTTATTGGGATACAGTAGATAGTTAAATTAGGCCTTTCTTTAATGGATTTAATGGATTAATGATGTTGAAGAGGAAATACATGAACTAATTACATTATAACCTGATGATAAATTGAGGACAGAGAAATATAGTGAAATGAGAGTCAGAGGCTCTTTTAGAGAAACCAAAATAGTACAGAGTAAATATGCATGCTCAGTATGAAACACTGGGGAAAAAAACCTTGAAAATTTACAAAAGCATGATAGTTTCAGTTTAGGCCTTCCCGGAGACCAGCTTGTAACCAGGGAAGTACCCTGTGTTGCCAGTATCCCATACGATTTTTTACATAAGCCAGGGTGTAAATAAGAAGGAGAGACGAGGATCTTTCTTCTTCTCTTCCGATGGACTTGAAGAAAGCAGCTCGCGGTGGCTCCTGCGGCTGTGGGGGTGTTGGGCATGCGGTTTGTTGAAAGGCCACTGCCTTCTTTCTGAGTTCAGAGGGAGATGTGGTGATTGTGGAGTGGACCGAGACATTTCTGTTCTCTCGAGGAAAGTATTGAGATTTCGTTTGTTAATCCGTTATTAGTTGGGTATATCTGGGAGTTTTTTCTGGTTTTGGGTGTTGGGGGTTTCTTTCTTATGCGTATGTAGTCTTTGTAATTGTATATAAATGTAATATAAGTGTAAATATATTTATATATTGCTTTAGCTCTCTTATTTTGGTTTTCTTAGTAATTTTTTCCTCTTTTCCGGTTTTTTTGGGGGAAGCTTCTGCTGCGGTACTGGGGACTTGGCAAGGAACCGGCTCCAAACCACCACACCATGCAACAGAAATAAGTTTATAGTAAAACTACTCAAAGAAGCAGATTTAGTCACATGTATACAAAGGGCAGGTGATTAGTAGGATCAGATCCTTGAACTGTATCCTGTCACATAAAAATCGATGACATTAAGACCTCTTGACTTTAGTGGTGAAAGAACAGTCACATAAAATAATGTTTATAAGAAATGTGTATTTTTGACTTGGATAGGAGGTGCTGTGATATAGAAAGAATGCAATACAGTTGGTTTTCTTTACATCTCAATCTGGGTGCATACAACTGCAGAAATAATGATTGTACTTAGGAAAGGAAAACTAGGAAATAAAGGATTTTTGTAGCCTTCTCCCATATGAATGTGAAGCAGAAGATCTGATTTTGAGTCATAGTTTTCAAAAGTTACTTCTAGACCCTGGGATATTGAGCTTTAGCAGCACATTTAGCCATTACTGGCATCAGAATTACAAATCTGAACACATTTTTATAGTTACATTTTCTTTCCTAAGACAAAGTTAAAGAATTGGATTTTTTCTGACACTTGTAATAGTTTTACAAAGTAAGAGTGAGGTATATTCCATAAACACTATAAAATAAAAATTGCTTGGTTTATTTTGTAGTATACACATGAAATAGTGTTCTTCCCATTGCTGACAGTGACTTTTATGTGATCTTGGTCAATGTCCATTCTTAATCTGAGTGGGTTGAAACAGACTCTTACCCATCTATTGTTCTAATTAATTTGTGTAAAATAAAGTTAATACTAATCTCAAAGTGCTGGTACAGATGTTTTAATTAATTTTTACAACATATGTTTCTGACTCTGGTAAAATGAAGAGTTCTTTACTTTTCATCAACAAACCTTGTTCTTTGTAAACTATATAGGAAAGGGAGAGTTTAGGGCAAATGGATGGACAATTGAAAGCATATTATGGAAAAATACCGAATCATGGAGTTGTTGCTTTGAAATCACAAAAAAACTTCCCAAAGGCTTTAATTTCTGAAGAAGTTTTAGGATTGTCTTTGATGCGATTGATTTTGCTCAAAGTTCTTCTAGCAGATGACAAATGTTGTCATTATTCTTGAAAGAATAAGAGTCTGTTGATGATGAATTTTGTATCAGACTAGATTCTAAATGGTTTACTTATAAAATCAGACAAAAGACAAAGTGGTACGATAGTTGCTACTATGAAGATTAAAAGTGAAATTTTAGAATGCATAAATCTTGGCAGAAATGAGGTGATGCCTAAATGCCAATGAAAATAAACTGCACCTTAAGATCTTCACTCCATCTCCTATTTAAGTATTCTAATGTGCACTAAAAATCAGAGATTTTTAATTTTTTCTTTGAATTCAGGAGCAGATTATATCTCTCTCCTGGATGTATTGATTCAGTCATAATGTACAGACTCCTGAAGTGAAGAGTGCTGACAGTTCTAAACAGCTGTGATACCCGCCCACCCACAATTTCTAAAAACAAAAACCCCTCACAACCCAACAAATCCACAGCATATTTTTGAAATTCTTTTTCCGATGCCATATTTTTAAAACATAAAAATTTATTCAGCCAAATCAGTTCAGAGTCACTTTATTGTCTGATAATTCTTCTGTTTAGTGGCACTGCATATTTACAATATACAATCCCAGCATTATTTATACCTTGATGGACTTATGTCATCCTCAGTGGATTTACACCATCATGTGCTTTCTGCTAGGTGTTTTCCCATTAGTGCAGGTCAGATTCAGCTACCCTATAAAGCCAACAGACTTCTTTACCCAAATCCCTATCCATAAAGTCTGGAACCATTGAATAGGTTTGTCAGATATTCTTACAGATCAGCAATGAGTTTGAAATTAGAGCCAAAGTGGTTTACCAGGGAAATAAAGGACATTGACTCAGCCTAAAAATAAGAGAAGATAATAGTGAATGCTTAATGAATGATAGGAAAAGAAGGTCAAAACATCAGAAGTGATCCTTGCAGTGATGTAGGTTCATGGCCACTTTTGCACTCTAGAAGGCTATTTCACAGTTCTTATTCTTTAGGTAAATAGAAGGTTTCTTCCAAATCATAGACTACACAACTTCATGTTGTGTTTATGAATATATATAGTTATGCAAGTGCTGTCTATTAACTTAAATAGCCTTTTACCTTTCCTGTGTTGGACAGGGAGCTGTAAAGCTAACACTCAACATATTTTTTTCCCTTAAGGTATAATACAGTGTGGAAATGAAAACTTTTAATAGAAAGCATGTTAGTTCATACTCAAGGTACAAAATGTGCAGTTTTTGAACCAGAAGTCAAACAACAGTTACTGAGAGACAGCACATGCACTCTGGGGACCTAAATGCATAATTTCTTTAATAATAGTATGGCAGTGAGATACATAAGATAGGTCACAGACCAAATATATAAACAATGTAAGCTCTTATTTTACTCAGAAATAGCCTCTCAATATATTTGTACATTACAGTTGTAATAAGAGACTGTAATATGTTAGCTACTTCTTTCAAAGCAGTGTTCTGGATTTGAAGCCAGCTAAACTCTGTATATCGTGCTTGGAGAGACAACTGGAAGTGAGAGAACTCATGGAATGAGACAAGGACAGTTTAATAGGTAAAGAAAAAGCAGTGCTAACACACACACACTCACAAAAACCAAACCAAGAAACCCATTCACTAATTCAGGCTCCATCACACATAATGATTACTTAGGAAGATAAACACCACAGCTCTGAGCATTCTTCCTTTCTTTCTTTCCCACGGTTTTTATTGCTGAGCACAATCTCATATGGTCTGGGATATCCCTCTGGACAGTTAGGGTCAGCTGTCCTGTCTGTGTCCCCTTTCATCTCCCAGCCTACTCAGCGGTGGGGCACTATGAGAAATAGAAAAGGCCTTGACCTTGTGCAAGTACTCTTCAGGAACAGATAACACACCAGAAATTCAAATCACATCATCATACCAGCTACTGTGAAGAAAATTAACTGTATCCCAGCCCAAACCAGTACATCAAGTTAGCATTTTGAGAACCTCTGTATGATTTAAAACAAATGAAATTTAAAAAATACTCAAACCAGCTACTATTACTACCACTAAACCCCTAATGATTTTTTTTCAGAAGGGTTGTTTTATAAATGCTGCTGTAAACATCTCATGAAGTACTCCACTTTCCTGTTAAAATAAATAAAACTAGAGTTAAAAAAAAGATGGATAGAAGAGATAATGACTTCATCAAGAATCATTAAAAAGTTAAACATCACTGTCCTGCTTTTGGTGGGGTAGAGTTAATTTTCTTCACAGTGACTAGTATGGGTCCATGTTTAGGATTTGTGCTGAACACAGTGATAATAATGAGAAGTGATAATAATACTGAGATCTTTTTGTTATTACTGAGCAGTAGGAAGTTGGGAGGAGACACAGCCAGGAGAGCTGACCCCAACTGACCAAAGGAACATTCCACACTATATGACATCATGTTCAGCATATCAGGCTGGGGAGAAAAAGCGGGAGAAGTTTGGAGTGACGACGTTTGTCTTCCCAAGTAACCATTACGTGTGGGGCTCTGCTCTCCTGGAGATGGTTGAGCACCTGATGGCCCATGGAAAACAATGAATTAACTCTCTGTTTTGCCTTGCTTGCAATGGTGGTTTTTGCTTTATCTATTAGACTGTCTTTATCTCAAAGTTTTCTAGATTTTACACTTCTTATTCTCTCTGATTCCACTGTTGGGGGAGTGAGTGAGAGGCTGCATGGTGCTTGGTTGCTAACTTGCGTTAAGCTACAACAATCACAAACTAGAGTTACTAACACAATATACTTTCATGGCACCAAAGTAGACAATTAAGTACTGGAAAACAGAAGAAATCCCTGTGAAGAAATAAAAACTGAGGTGTTTGATTTCCCACATATTTAAGACAAAACTATTCCTGTCATTTACTCAGGCATTAAAAAAAGTGTTTAGAAAAACTCTCACATGTTAAAGCAAACTTTTATTGTGTCTTAATGAATGACAAAGAATGAAATGTTACCATTCCTTACCCCTCTATTAAGTCTATACTTAGAAACTTTTCCCATTGCTATCATCTTTTATCATTTACATTGAGGAAGTTGGCAAGAGCTATCAAAAATCAAGTAGTGTAACTTGAATGCCAACTTCATAAAGTAATCAGGGTCTAGTGGGATATATAATAAAATATGCCAGACTGTGTCATTATAATGCAATTTTGAAAGAATTATACATATTCATTCTTCTCATTTAGCAGCTGAATCACAACAAGCAGGTGAGAACATCTATACAATACATCAAGCAAGACAGCTGCCATTATGAACAAAACATAAAAGAGTGTGACAGAGTTGAGAAATGGAAGGAATGCTCTGTTCATACCTTGCAGGCATTGTTATTCCTTGATAGAGAAATGAAGCTTGCTGGGGAGAAGGGTATGTCTTGTTGTCATTGTAGGTAACATTTCTGTGACAAATTGCAAGATGTATTTCTTAATAAAATTCCCAGTAAGTTATTTAAAGGTATTCTTAGTGCAAGGAAACTGCCAAGTTCTTCTCATCTCTTTTGTTATGTACCCAATTTTTTATTTTTCTTTCTCTAAAATGAAGGCTAGACTCATCACTAATGAACTCCAAAAACATGACTTCCCGTTGCAATAATGAAAAATATAATTATATCATGACATTACTAAGTGACAAAATAATCAACTCCCTTTCCCATTTCTACAATGTGGTTTTGGATTGCAAAATGCTTCTTTATGTCTGTAAAACAAATAAGCAAAAAGCCCTTTCTGAACTCTGACTTTCCCTTTCTTCTCCAAAGTTTCACAGTGCAATACTGACAAGTTGCTGTCTCTTGTCCTTCAAACTACAATCATTCTCCGACAAATTATATCCTAACGGATTACAAAACAGATACGCTTTTTAGGAATTAAGACTTGCTGCTTTGTAACAAGGTTATATTAAAATGAGAAACTTACGCAAAGGTATGTCAAATATTCTAGAAAAACCAAATATAAATTTGATTTTTTTAATCTGAGCCATATTTTCAATAGTAGATATTCTGGAATATAGAAGTACTTACATGGTCAAAATGACAAGGACAGCATCTAGACCTCTGCTGGCTTTTCTTTCTGCACTATCACATTACTTAAATTGTAAAATTAGCTAAGACATTAAGTTGTAAAATTTTGTTTGGGATTATTCATATTTCTTCAAGAGGAGAACAACATTAGATGTTGTTGTCCATCTGAAACATGGATAAATCTTGAATAATCTACAAAATCTGATTCGACAAAAAAATATGTATTATTATCGTTTGGATGATGAATTATAATCAGTGATCACTGAAACTTATTTTAATCTTTTTTTCTTCCAATATTAAAAATAAATTGGCGTATGTTTATACACAAACCTACCTATTAGCTTTCAACACCATTACTAAAGAAGTTTAAGCGACTGTGAAAGACTGTGAAAAGAAAGACTTTCATGGACATTTAGTGGTAAGAGGTCTAAAAACTAAAATACCTTTTAATTTGGCATAAAACACCATTAACAGCATCTTTTCAAAAAAGGAGAGTGCAGTGGGATACATCCTTCAGCAGCATTTACAACACATAGGTTTTCTGAAAACTAAGGTCTGAAAATAAATATGACTTTAAGATCTTACTCTATGTTCTTGATATTATCACCTAAGATTTCCCTCTTCAGTAAAAGTCAATTTTTTTCTATCTTGATCTATAATTAATTTTCTTTGGATGGAAATATTCGCGTTTCTTTCCATCTTGTTTCTTACCTTCTCGAATCATAAGTGCAGATCAGTACAACTTTCCCGTTATGTTTGTTGTGTCTTAAATTTTGCATTCTTTACATTAATGACAGACAATCTCAAGCATCAAATCCGATTGCATACTGACCATATTTGGTCTTTAGGATTAAGTGGCAATTATAAGATCTACAAACAACAGATGGGTAGAAGAATTTGAATTCTTTTGCCAAACCAGATATGTGCTGAGAATTTTGGCAAGCCTATGAACTGTTTGAATGGATAATGAAAATACTGGGCAAGGGATAAATGAAACAAAATACTGTGAGATAAAACAGCCTACTCAGTATGTGTTTCTGTGGTGAAGAAAAACAAAACAAAAGCAGTATTGAAAGTAATTGCATAAAATATAGGGTCCTGAAAGGACTCAATATTTCAGGACATTGTGGTAGAATTTCCAGATGCTAAGGCAGGGGAGTGTAAAACTTATCATAGATTCATAGAATCATTTAGGTTGAAAAAGATCCTTATGGCTAACTCATACAGTAAACCTAACACTGCCAAGTCCACCATTAATACCTACATAGAAAATGGCTGACATATATGTGTCCCACTTAACTGTTACTACATAATAGTGCACATGAACACGTAATGGAAGTCTGTGGGTAGCTCAAGTTCAAAAACTGTCTTTGAAAGAAAAATAGTGTGTTTCTGTTTATACATGATAGACACAAAATTAAATCACCTTGATTTTCTGAAACAGTCAAGAATGTATCGGTTACTGATGATTCATTTCTATATTTCTTTTATATGCTTATAGCATTTAGTAGATAGAAATATTCCTAATTTAGTATATTTTATTCCTTTTTCCTACCACTGATTTTTTCAGTGTGGTCTCAGTTGTTCTCCAGTATCTATCAAATACTTTGTCTTTATATAGCAGTTATATACTTTGTTAGATCAATTTTAGTTAGTCCCAACATTTTCCTTCTTTTGACATCAAATTTTCTTCTTTATTTCTACAGTTTTCAGTTAAAAATACACATGGTTACTGAAAAGAATAATTCCTAATATGCAGGGCTGTAGCATAAGGATAAACAAAAGTTAATTAGGACATAGTCATTTAAATGATCCTTTTATCACTCTTTCAGCATGAACAGTAATGAATTAATTACAAACATTAAAATTATAAAATGACAGCTGATATGTTAATGGAATTTTTCAAGTGTTTGCATGCATGAGTTACACATTTATTTTCACTGTGTTTATGTTTTCTATGGCTCTTTGATCTGGTAGAATAATTTAGTTTGTAAATAAAACCTTAATTTTTAGTGTTATTTTGGAATTATGGCAGTTCTATCCACTTGGTACTTCAGAAGCCTCAAAGTAAGGATCTGTGGAATATATTTAAATCTCTGTCTGCCCTCTTGACATTTTGATTGCACTAATACAAAGTCAATATGTCTCAGCATAGAAACTATGTGATAGTTTACTCAAATCAGTAATCTATCACATACACTCTACCTATTCAGATTAGTACACTTATTGTATGCATTATTGTATACATGTGCATGTATACATTTTTGTAGGTGTTGGCAATTTGTGGATTTCTGTAAACTCATTACTGGGAACACTGTACACATGTCAGTCAAATGCTACACTCCTCAAATCAGCCTCTGGATTGCATGAAAATTTTAAGACTAAAGACTTCACAGTTAAAGCTTAGTAATTCTGCACTTCAAGAATGACCACTGTTAAGTACCTTCAGTGCATATCAGGTGTGCAGATTTAAAGGAGAAAATATAGCTGCTTATTATAACATTTGTATCTACAACTTACTATTATATTTTCTATTATAGTAAGAGTCTCTGGATTAATTTGAAGAACTGGAATGAATCAGGACAGTGTGTCTTTTCAGTCCTTGACATAATAGCAGGCAAAAATAAAGGACTCCACAAGTTCCGATTTGGCAGGAAGCATATGAGCAAATATTCTGGATGTATTTTTACAATGGTTCAATTATTTATTATAATAATTTATTTCCTCTTCTGATTTCCATATACTGTATCACCTTGGACTTATCTCATTCTGCAGCTGGAGAAGACAGGAAGGCCAAGAGTTCGCTTGAAAGGAAACCAGAAGAAAACTGAAACCTGATCTACAGTCTCCTTATCCCCTGCTAGAATATATGGCCACCACAGCTGAACTGGTCATCTTGGCATCTTCCCCAACAAGTTAGAGACTTATGAACTAAATGTCTCTGTACTTAAACCCTTTAAGGACTTTTATCGCTAGAGGTGTTTGGACCTTGTTTTTATGGGCAAGGAACTGAAGAGCATCAACAACCATTTTCACGCAAAGATATGGCAGACCTCCATTAAAGAACTCTGGCTGCTGGCAAATATATTCCAAAGGGAATTACTGGCTATAAACCTAATGCAAGAAAGACAAAAGTTAATAATGAAACAAAGTAACAAAATAAAATAAAGCTGAAATTAGTTTCAGACCATGACTGAAGATATCTACATGAATAAGATAAATTAAACAGTTGGTATGGACCTATTCGTGTCATATATTGTAGTAAATATGTATTCTGAATGGCTCTTGTGCCTCTAAAGTGTTTTCTGGACTGATTATCCAATTCTGTCAGAAAAATAATAGATTGGTTTCTCTTTTATTAGGCAGATCTATCTTTTCTAGATTAAATGGAATTGCACGTGTTGAACACTAGTGCGGAACTCACAGTATCTTCTGGGGTCAAAGATTACATTTCGAAAAAAGAAAAATACACTTACATTAGAAAAGGACAAGATTCCTTCAAGAAAGTATGAACAAAAGAATGTCTCAGTCAATGTTCTGTATAAATAGAAAAATCATGTATTTTTTCCTTTGTTCAGCCACGTACTTGGTCAGAACCCTATTGGAAATATCTATGGTAATTTATTTCTCTTCACCAAACTAGTCATAATCGCATCAGTGCAGAAAACGGCGATTTGTGGTATTGAGTTGAAAACAACAATCTAACACCTACCCGTAAGTTGCTGTCAGGGAGCTAAAGAAGTCAGGAACATCAGGAATATTATAATTTTAACAAGTTGTGAAGTTTATTTTGCTGAGAAGCAGCTCATGCCTTCCAAGACTATAATAAAAAATTTGACTGACTTCAGTATTTCTCTTCTTTTCCTTATTGAGCTTATAGTTGTTTTAAGGGAAAAGAGCATCTTACACCAGTTCTGACTGATCAACTCATCAATTTCAGATACACCATATTCTGAAATGGAGAATAAAATAATGTAAAGATGTGAATCACCTTGGAGATGGATCATATCACTGTAAAACAAATAATTTACATTTAAATAACTTACCTCCTTTTCACCTAATTTAAAAGTAATCTTTACTCTTTCTCAACTAATCCCCAAATTTATGAGCTAGTTTGATCATATTTGTGCAATAAAATTGAAAATTTTAGATAGAGCAGGTAATCAGTTTTAGTCTCCTCATCTGTGTTTCCAATCTCATTACAGATTGCAATTTTCAGTGCAGATTACATGATGACCCATCAGTGGCTTTGTTGTTTCTGAATTACTGATTCCTCGCCTATTGCCAGATAAGAACAAAGACTATGCATCAGTCTGACAGCTTGCAAACAGAAAATGGGCTTGTAGGATTGGATTTAAATCCCAGGTGTAGGGGATAATTACCACATCAGTCATGCAGTAACTGAAAAATGGTATTTCAACAAGAAAAATAGCATTCCTTTTATAGTGCCAACAGAAATAATTTTTTGAGGCTTCACACTGATTCAGTGCATCATTACATGTGCACTGTACTCATTAAATGTAATGTTTGTTACAACCTTAAAAATTTATTTTTTCGGATACTTTTGTGGCTGAGTTACCTCAAATCAAGATTTGTGAAACCTTGACAATGCTGAGGTCATTCAAAGGTATAATATACATTATACAAGTGAATCAACAGCAGAGCTAAAAACATCCAAAACCTCTTCTGCTTCAGGGCAAAAAAGAAGACTAAAGTAGAAAAGAATAAATCTTACTTTGGAAAATCCTCTGGGGTTAGACCCTTTGATGCAGGACTTTTCATTAAACTAAATTGAATGGTAATAAGATGCTATCATCATTTGTGTGGGCTTCTCTATTCTATACTTTTCAGTAAACAGGATACTGTTATCAACAATTTTATAGACCAACAAATTAAAAGCATGATAAAAATAAATCATAAACAAACTAATTCTTTAATTTCACATTATCAGAACAGAGATTTACTGTATAATTTATTTTATAGCTAAACTATGATCAATTTTACTTTATTATTTAACAGACAGTGAAGCAGTAAGTAGATTTAACAGAGTACTCTATGGGTCTAGAGAATTAGCAACTGGGAATTTGGAGGAAGGAGAGGGAAGACACTTGTTAGTTATCTCAAATGGAAATACTTTCCCTTGAATTCCATATCAACAGTGAATGTCTGAGTTGTGCCAGATGGACCATCCGTGCTCTGGACTTCCCAGGGATATCTTTGGCAATACCCAGCTAAGGTTTATAAATGTCTTCTGCACTATTTTTCTAAGCTTATAAAGTGAGGGGTTTGGGTGTCTTGTAAGAACCGCTCCTGGCTTTAGGAAGGAACAGGAATACTTGGATTATTTAAAGAAACATAAATGGATGGCTCAGTCAGTGCCATGTCTAGGTAAAAGGGTCATCTCAATGACAGAAAACATGAACAGGCCATCCACAGAGCTTTTCATGTAGTGTACCAGGTCTTGGTTTATCTTTGGCACTCTCACGATTATGTTGGATACACACGTAACTACTGGACAAGTTATGAACAAAGGCAACAGTTTACAAACCACTACCAGCATTTTAGACACCATTATTAGGTTTATAGACAATTAGCCTGACTCCAACTTCTCTTTTTCTCTGCTAGAGAAAGAAGTTATTTCCTTTCATCCACCTAAAATTAATCTTCCTCATTGATTTGGACTTTTCAAACACAGGGAACGAGGAGCCCTGGGCCTACAGAATATTTCAGGGCTCAATACTTCTACCTTGAATGAGTTCCATGCAAACGATTACGGTCTCCCCAGGGTACTCTTTGTATTCAGCACTGATATTCTCATAGAGGGCCTGTGCTAAACTGTCTCCAAAACTGTCTTCTACATAGGTTCAGAAAAAACACAGAAGTGCTGGAAAAAGCAATTGGGAAAGTTGGGAAGCACTGGTAAATCTATTACACCCAGGAAAAATTTAGGATGCTTTTTCCAGTGTATTATATTCTTTAAGAGATAGGTCCATAAAGTTTTGCTCAAGGGTCTGTTTTTGTGGAAATTTGAACAAATTAAGAAGTTTCTTTTTTGCCTGGTACTAGTAATTGAGCATTGCTCATCATGCCATTTAATCCTGTTTTGTGGGGAGAGGGAAGAGCTATGTCAGACATATTGATACCTCAATCTTTAAAGAGGATATAAGATTGTAAGAGAAATAAATAATAGACTGTTTCAACATCAATTAATTCATTGTCCTGAATGAATACAACAAGGATTTGCAAGTAAGAATGCTGCCACATAGTTCAACAGGAAGAACATAAGGTGAATGTTATTAATTTCCAAATTATTTTTTATATTCATAGCTTGCTATAGTTTGCACTGTCTTCAGAGGAGAACTCTAACAGTCACATCTAAAGAAAATTAGTTACACATTTTGTAATAGTTTCAAAGAGTACTAGGAGAACTAGGAATGGCAGTGCTGTGATCCTTGGAATAGCAGATATATCACCTGCAGATCAGGTGATAGCATTAATGCATTAATATCTCACCAAGAAAAGAGAATGCAACTAGAAATTAACATTTTGTTCTGCTTTGGAAATGCCAACTGCTGTAATGCCAGGGAGAATGGAACTTAAATGCATGAGTGCTATCGTGACTTACATGTAATAGATAAATTGCAGAGTCAATAAAAAGCAGATTTAGGGATTATAGAATATTTTTCAATTGTAGAGTATTTCAGAGACAAATGTGTTCTATACCTTTCTTTTTTAGTTTTCATGGAGTTTTTTTACCTCAAGTATTTTAGTTATTTTAAGTACTCTTTGTTCTACATGAAGTATATTTTAAAAATTTAGCATTAAAAAGACAGTCATGTTCTTATTGAAATCTTCAGTTATTTGAACTGTGCAACTACTGCATCCGTCTTCATGTATATGAAGCACTGGCTATTATGGAGAGTAACATTAACACTATATGATTATCTTGCAAATCTATCTTGCAAATATTCAATGACATGAATATTACATCTCTGGTATAAGAATGACAAAGATTTACATTATTATTTCTTCCTAAGATTATTTTTTTTCTTTCATTCTTTTGTTTGTATCCTAAGACACAAATTATCAGACAGTCAGTTAACTTGAACACAACAAATATAAGGACAGCAAACAGGTAAATGGGCATGCAAAACACTAATTTACACTTGCAAAACAGGTAATTTCACACACTGGTGGTAGCCTGCACATACAATTATTCAGTTGTTCATGCATATGCATGGATTCAGCACAATTACCTTTTTACATAAGTGCATATATTTCACAGGCACAGTTTAGTCACTGATATTTAGTCATCATGATTTATGTGCATGTTTAAATCCTGCTGTGTTCATTCAGAATAGAATATAGGTTCATGATCCCTTTGCATAAGGCAACTCTATCATATCAGTAAATTCTGGTCTGCCAAGAAATACAGCTTGAACAAACATCAAGGTTCAGAGCATTCCATACCACTCAATCTCTTTCTTTTCAGTAGCAAATCTCATTTTCACGGAACATGTATCTCCCTCTTCTTCACACATTTGACTTTCGGTATTTTCAAGGAAAGTATATGACACAGAATCACAAGATGTGATGGGGTAACAAACAAAACATTTAAAACATGTCATAATGTGATTTTCACTCTATGGCATTTTTAAAATAAGACCAAGTCTGTTTATATCCAAATGTTTGCATCAAGTCTTGTTAAAAAAAACACAGCAAAAGGCCCTCTAATTCTCTTTCTTGTTTTATGAGTGCACAAAAAATTGATTTTAAAAATTTGTGTTCCTGAGGCTTCTTTTTTTCCCCAGACTGAACTAGGCCCAGAAGACCAATTGAAAGAAGAAAAGAAATCCTTGGCTTTAAGCAGCATGCACATTCTTGTCTGGTTGCCCTTGTCTTAACTTTAGCTATAACTAGAAGAAATATAACACCATTAAAAACAATAACAGAAGTTCTTGGTGCCAATCAATATGTGGTCTCTTCCTTATTTGGGGATGTATAGCATGAAGCAGTAAAATAGGCAGATAGATATAAATTCCAAACACTAATCTCAAACCCTAACCTTGTTTTATAGTTAGAAAAGTCATTAGTAGAACAATAGAAAATGTAAGTCCTTGGCTTCAGCTGACAACAGCATTCTTTCTGATATAAGCTAATATCTTTTCTCATTTATTTTGTGTAAATGAGGTTTTTAATTTTATCTATGTGTTAGGATTAGGTTTGGTGCTACAGTATGGATTGGAAATCCAGAACTTCAAATGACCAGTTTACCAGTTTATTCTGGATACTGCCATGACCTCAAAGATATGGCAAACAGAAAACACCTTTTTAAATGAAAAGTGTTGTAAGACACACATTCCTGAATGCTACAGAGCCTGCAGCACTGAGAAAAAAGCTGGTGACAATGTGGCCAATTTTGTTTTTCTTTTTTTTTTTTCAGTTGGAGTTGGTTTCTCCTGTTGGATTAATGTTAGGGTTTATTTGGAGTTTAACTTTCAGTTTTAGAAACTAAAGCATCAGGATCCGTATTTCCTTTCACTATCCCCAAGCCCTGTACAATTATAAAGAAGTCTGGTAACTTAAGATATAAATAACCTGAGTCCTTGTTTACTAAATTAATAACATAATGGCTTTGCCACAGCCTGTCAGTTTGGTATTGTTGTAGCATGACTTCAAGAGTGTATGTTACATTCTCCTGGGATGTAGTATGAAAATATGAGGGAGTTTCTATGCATACAAGTCTATAAATCCAAGAGAACCAAAACTAATGTAAATGTTCTGCTGTTTGCTAAAAAATAATGCTATCTCTTGAATTCAATGAAACCAGATGCCCTGAGCATTAAAGATGGCCTTGGAAATTCACATTTTATGATTTTATAAAGCAAACTGGGAATATTGTTAAGGCTAGGCTTTAAATTTGTTGCATCTAAACACGTTTCTTTCTTCTTCAGACAAAATGACAATCATAACACACTAAGTTCTGGAGGACTGACATCTGGCTCCTTGGCAGACACCTCAGGCAACTGCAGTAATGACTTTGGAGATGGTTGTGTATCTGTAATAGAGTTTTTTGTCTGGATTGTATTAACCTCTTACTCTCTAAGACATTTTGTCCTATAGCTCATATTGGAATTACTGAACCACTCATAACCCTGACTTACAAGCGTTTTCTTGTGTTTCAATCTGCTACTGTGTGTTGGTTTTGCTGTTTGGGTTTGCCCCCCTCCCAGGAAGCTGTAAGCATACTTTGCAAGAACTTCAAAAGGAAGGTTTTGTCAACTGGAATAGTATTTTTAATGCTTGATAAAACTGAAGATTTTAGACAACACTTACTGCTTCTTAAGAAAAGGTTCTATAAAGGAAGCTCATACCTACTGAATGCTTAGAATTGAGAACTGCACCTCAAACTCACTTGCAAGAAACAACAATTCTAATAATAAAAGTTAAAAAAGAAAAAAGTAAATATTTCTTATGAGTGTGTATGAAAGTATAAGGACAAGTGTAGCAGGGAAGGATGCTGAAACTGAAACCATACACTGTTGAAAGTTCAACGAAAACAATATTTATTACGAAGAGGTGGCCAACAAAATGAAAACCCAAGAGAGAGGAAGGAGGAGGAAAATTAGCCCTCAGTACAGCTCCCCATCTCACCCAGACATTGCTTACAAAGTTTTGTTACTGACTCCAGAATGCCTAGAATTACCCATAGCAGAAGCTGCATTCTTGGAGTGTTGGCAGGCTCACAAGATAACGGGTGTCCCTGCAAAAGGCAACCTTGTCCTTTGATGTGAAGCTTGCGGTCACTCCCAGCACGAGCTATCTGCTTTTTATGCAATTAATTGGTGACATCTACCTGGGCAGGTATGGCCAGCACTGCCCAGACAGAGGCCTTCAGTGCTTCCCCCCATTATGTAAGTGGTATCTCTTCTGAGCATGCGTGGGTACTCTGGAATGTCCCCGCATCTGCATGCTGCACCTCAGGGGGTCTTTCCTAAAAGAGTCTGGGGGTTTACTTCATCCTCCTCCTCTTCACTTTCTTCTACAAATGCCCTTGAAAGGCCATCAGCCAATAAGAAGGTACCAATTAAATATAGTTTATACAAAATGCTCCCTTCAAGGACAAAAGTTCTCATTTATCAGTGCTTGTTTTCTCCTAACTTGGCAGGAAAAGAATAAACTCTCACAGGTGGTTGGACCAACCACAAACCGAAAAATAGCACCATCTAATTAAGCATGAATACAGCAAGCATAGCACACAGTATTTTTAACTTGGAGCTGAAACATTCTTGAATGTTTTTAGGTCAAAATATTTGCCAATTTAATAGGGAATGAATGGAAAATGTACTTTCTTCACTTTTTTGAGGTATATAGTAAAATCTGTGTGATCTATTAAATGTCAGTTAGAAGATATCTGAAATCCTGTATTTTGAAATAAAATCACTTTTTAACTCTCCTAGGTTTCATTGTAGTTGACTGATCCACGTCATGTATAAAACCTAGAAACACTGATTGGATCCATTTATTTCCTGGAGAAGAATTGTAGGTACATTGGACAGATCTTAGTGTATGAGGATCATCTATATGGCATAAGAGACAACTAATGTCATATTTACAACCATTCTGAAATTTAAATTCTTTAACTTTCCTTGTCCATATACAACTAATGTTTCAAATGTAGTCAGCAGGTACAACCCCTAGGCAACAGTACCATCTTCTGTACTGTTTATGAGGTAATTGACATTCAGAAACCTGAACTTTGTAGAAAGAGGCACAGCACAGCACCTATGCAGACAGATAGCAACAGACACAGTGTGATAACTAAGACACAGGACCACGAAGAGATGGCTCAATGTCTTTCTTTTGATCTAAGAAGCACTATGAAGTTATAAAGCAATCTGCCCCCAGATTATATCTTCTAGAAATTATATGATAGCACTGTGCTTCAGCCATTTTCATTTATGAACATGAAAATTCTATTTTATCAGGGGAGAAGTGACATATTATACAACTGGTAATGCAGCTTTCTTGTTAGCTTAAGACTTACACTCTCTAGGATTTCACCTAGAAATACTCTCTGTTAATTTCTGACAAGTTGAAGTCCCCCTTAAGGACAAGGGCAGTTGATTTGGAACTGTCCCTTAGTTCCTCAAAGAATAATGATAGTCAGTGCAGTAATTCAGATGTATTAATGAGACAAATATAAACAATTTAAAGTTCTGACCCTTATCTAGAAAGATTGCATATCTTGTCTGAAACGTATTAAAGTACACAGATGCTACCATTTTTAGGCTGTACTTCAGTTGAGTGGCACATGAATCCTTTTGCCTCCTGTGGAACCATTAAAATAATAAAACAATATTCATAAAATAAAGTATTTTTTTTCTAATCATTAGATATTTACAAGTAATTTTTTAAGTTAGGAGAAACATGGTACAAAATTCAAGACCTTTAATGATGAAAATATACATTATAATTTCCCACAGAGTCTCAACAATTTGAAAATATATCCCATAACATAATAAAAATATCTCCAATTTAAATGGCAGAAGTTTTGAGAAAGTTTTGATAATCTTGGAAAATTACTTTCACATTTTTTCAAGTCAAAAAAGCACCATACAGATATTATTGCCAACACGAAATGCCTTCAGCTATGAATTATTCTCTGAAACAGTGGAATCTTCTTTTCAAAAGTTGTCAGTCTCTTGTGTTTTCCTCAACACAAACTTCAACCCTATTAAAAAATCAGTGCTGCTGGTAAAGGTGTAGACAGATGTTTTATCTTCACATTTTGTGCATAAATGCAAGTACTCTGACGTAAATTGATCAAACTGTTGAAACAAATCATTTAAGATTTGTGCAGTGATTAATAATAGATGCCAGTAATCAAATCTCCCTGCCACCAGCACATCTGTTACAGAGAGTTTCTGGTTTGCCCTATTATGCAAATGTGCAATAAAACAAATAAATTACTTGTTTTAACAGCTGGTTGAAAAACATTATTTTAGGTGATTTTTTTTAATGTATTGTTTTTACCATTGATAGCCACTTGATGTAGACTAATTAAATTATGCTTTCGTAGAGAGTCAGAATCCAACCTGATGTAGACTAATTCAATTATGCTTATGTAGAGTGTCAGAATCCAACTCTACTCAGAAACTGCTGCAGAATTTTAAGGATATTTAGGATTTCTTAGACACACATAGCTTCTGAAAAAACAAAGCGCACAGAAGTAGAGAGTTTTCCTTGAATTCAACACTTCAAAAATGTATTCATGTAACTTGGTTCTTCAATACTAGTAGTGTCACTTACATAACTAGACCTTTCTGGTACCTTGAAAAAATCAGCGTTTGAATCTTCACTGGACATCAAAATGAATATCATCTCAAAAAATTGTTTCTAGAAATTGTAGCTAATAGGTTCATGAACTGAGTAGAGGGAAGTTATCAGCACAGAATTACCCTCCATCTAATGTATACTTAGACTATGCACACTGCAGCTTTCAGCTTTTAGCACCGGGATCATTGAATCATAGAATTGTATAGATTGGGAAAGACCTCTGAGATCACTGAGTCCAACCATTAACCTAACACTGCCAAGTCCACCACTAAACTATGTCTCTAAGTATCACATCTATATGTGTTTTGAACACTTACAGGAATGGTGACTCAATCGCTTCCCTGAACAACCTGTTCCAATGCTTTACAGGCTTTCACTGAAGAAGTTTTTCCTAATATCCACTCTAAACCTCCCCTGGTGCAACTGGAGGATGTTTGGTTCTGTTCTATCTCTTGCTATTTGGAGAACTTCAAATTTTTTAGACGTAAACAACAATAATTTTCTTCCCTTTCTTTCTCAGGGGTGTATGCCAGGTTGTGTGAGACTTGGTTTGTTTATTTTTTTTTGCAAAGCCCCAAATGTATACTGGAAGAACTAAGATCACTTTTACCTCTGTAGAACAGAAGAAAAAAAAAAGAAGTGATGAACTTAGCTCTGAAAATATTTGTTGCCTTTTTTTATGCAACCATACATGTTGCTCTCAAAATTTCATATGCTGAATTACATATTTTATAGAGTACTATAAAACCAGACAAACATTAATTTCAAACAAACATCATCTTTCAGCTCCCTGGGTTACCAAGTAAACCAGTTGTGTCAGCAAAGTGCATTGCTCTGGAGGGACACATTTTAATATAGTCATCTTAGAGCAGAATATGTTGCTTTATAAACTGCATTCAAAAATAACCAGACATATAGACAAAGATAAGATAGAACTCACCCTGTAAAGGGAGATGAAGGGTAAATATTTCCACTCTTCTCAACAACTACTCTGAAAAGTTGTGAAAAACTTTCATGTCCTTTTATTTTGTATTACAAAGATACAGGTATACAGGAAGCATATAAGAATATGGTACAAAGTCCTTTTTCCATTTTGCTGGAACTTGAAATTCAACTTCTGTAGTACAATATATCTTTCTCTCTTGAAAAGGTGGTTATCAGCACATGTTAATAAACATTTTGATCTAAATGTCAAAGTCAGATTTTGGGTTTTATTTCTTTTTTTCTTGTATTTCTTGTATTTCTTTATTTCTTGCATTTATTTTTTCTATATTTTTGTATGTGTAGCAGAAAAGACAACTGATTCAAAAGAGATCTTTAAAAGAAGGCGTCACAATTAGTATTAAAGAAAAAATGTAGAATATTGACAAGAATTCATTAAGCGAAAAAACTGAAAAATATCTGGGCATGTTCCAATTTGAATAGACCTCCTCAGCTGAGAAACTAGGTTTCAGAAATAACAGGAATGAAATTCCTTTTATTTATTGTTTTGCCCTGATTTTGGTAAGTCAAAAATCTCAGCAATATTCTTTGCACAGTTCTGAATGAAAGTATAGGATATAAAAAAGGGTTAAACATTTTAAAAGTATCCCTAAGTGCGTGTATGTGTTTACATTTTCAACATGATGTGTAAAGCTATGATACTTCTTTTTATGAAAAGTGTCTGGTAAAGCAAGGAAATAAAATTTCTTCTTGAAAAGCACAGAATTCATCATGGTCTCTGTAGAGCTATTTAGTGTCAACAAGTAGGTATCCAGTGGTATTTCAGGAGCCTTAATGTATTCAATTACATTCGATTGTGTAGATGTGGTGCAGGACACAAATCAGCCTTGCACCTTTCTGGAAAGTCAGCTGAATAGCAGACATTAGGTCTTCTAAAATAGTATAGATGCTTGTGTTACCTAATTTGTTCCCTAGTATTAGATACTTGTGTTACTTAATTTGTTCCCTAGTAATCTTATACTTGATACATTATGGTAAACTCCAAATGACTATGACTTTTTGCATTCTTTCTCCTAACGCCTCATTTTCCAGATTACTGAACTGATTCCATCTTTTAGAGTCTTCACAGTGACAAGAATGCTGAGAAAGTACCACTCAAACATAGAGAGTTTTACATTGCTTATGTAAAATTCAATGGATTATGTAGGGAAAAAGTACATTGTCCAGATTTCCTTGATAATTTCCATCAACTCCACGTATCACTTCTGCCATCAGACAAGATGATAGAATTTAAGATAAAAAGTTAAGTATTTAGGAGTTGTAAATGTAACCAGTTAAGTTATCTTGTAATTATTCAATGAATTTTAAGAAAATCTCATGTGACTTCAAAAGATTAACATTATTTTCCGTCTCTCAATTTGTAACCCTGTGAACAAAAAATTATTTATAATAGCAACTTTGGTGTATAAACAATCCTTGGGAGAATTTATCAGCATCAGGATTCAGGATTACAAATGTATTTGATCTGCTTTAAAAAGGACATTTTTATGGCTGAATTCTAGGACAAGACCATGGAGAGGAAGACATGTTGCCCCAGTGTTCTTATGTCCTTACAGTTTTGCATCCCTACAGTGATGAAGAGACACCATTTACAACAGTACTTAACAAAATCCAACCTATCTGACTTAAAGTTATCCAAACATCAAGAAAGGAGATTAGGAGAAGAATAAGTAAAGAAAGGGAGAGAAATAGAGAGAACTATAGCTACCACCCCAGGTCCAGCATAAAACCAGCTGCCAGGAGTCCAGGAGACTATATGATGGCCAAATGGTGCTGGTTTTATCTACTCTGGCCCCCTGTGTCCACCCCCACCCCAAGCAGGACTTCTGGTGTGCCAACCAATCTGGAGATGGGTTGGTGCTCCAGGGGGTGGGGGGTGGGCAGTGCTCCTGGTGTGCCAGTGACTTGGAGCTGCTCCAGGGCTGCCTAAGGAGGTTCCAGGGGGCTGGGGTGTGGAACAGGGCACTACTCCACCTTTGTGAAATTCGGCCTGTCTCTTCTCCTAAACATACACTTGGGCTGGTACAAGACAATAATTAATATAGTAATTCAGTGTCTCACAGGAAGCTTAGGCAGTCTTCAAGGAAATCTTACGTGAACCAGTGGATGACCCAAGTCAATACAAAAATTAGAGTTGCAATTCCCAGAATCGGAGATGAAGGAATGGGACTGCACGCATACAATTCAGTTTTTGGGATTTCTCTGCAGAGCTCTGTCTGCGTTCCCCTTTTATTTGTATTCTTTGGTACACAGTATCTCGTGTTGTCATTCTGTTGATCAGAATTCCCAGGACTTTTTGCAAACTTGTTTTGATTCACACACTTCTTCTCCCATCCTGTGACTGTTTTGAGTCAGTATCACACATACTTTTTTAAGTAGTTTTCTACTTTGAGAACACAGCATTCTTTCTCAGCTCCAAGACCGAAACACTCTCTTTGGTTCTAATCAGCTGAACAGTTGGCTTAACTTGTTCCCAAGCCCATATTCCTGTGTAGATAGAATTTGCACAACTTATAAGTTTCTTTGATCAGTAATTGATTAATATTTAGCAAGCAACATAAGGAATCAGCCATTCATGCAAACACATGAGGTCTGCTAATACATATATATCCTGTGTTTGTAATTCAGTAAGTTAGCAGGAATTGAGGAACAGGAAATATAGAATAAAATCAGTACTTCTGTGGTGTCATAACAAAACAATAGAAAAAAATGTGCACCTGTAGTGATAAAGTACAGGAGACATAACAATATAGGAAGGGAAATGGAAATAAATCACTTGACCAGAGAACGGAATTAGTCTGATAGGATCAGTGGAATTACAGGAAATGAATGAATGAGCCAAAGTTACAGATGTAACAAAAATTATGTATGCATGTAAAACATACATACTAGGTGACCGAGGAGGACAGTGATAGCATAAAAATGACCACAGGAGCCCATAGTAATAGAAATTTTAAAGAAAGAAAATAAAAATGAAACTTTATTAAATACTATGAAATCCATAAATGAGAGAGAGTGTTGAACACTGTTCAATTGTTCTCACCAAACCATCCCCCTCCTCCCTGGCCTCAGCTGTTCGCAGATGTCAGTCAGCTGCTCTACATGCCCTCCACAAAATACATGAAAAAAAAGCATATAGATTTGATTTTTTTCTGTTGACAAAGCAAAAAAGTAGAGGTACTGCTCAGCTAAAACTCCTATGAACTGATTGTATTAAATAACTCTTGATTTAAGCACTGTATCTTGTCTTGCTTCTTGTTCTTCAGACTACTGTCCTTCGCTGATATCTGCAGGTTTCCAAGGGTAAAAATGGTTACCATGTCCTCAGAAGCTATACATTAAAAACTGCAAGATCACTTTCATCCTACTACTTCAGTGCAGATCAGTATATGAAATGCAATCAGATGTTTGATACTCTTTTCCCACAGAAAAAACAATCAGGATCATTTTTTATTCTGTCTTCTATAAAAATTTTAGTGACAATTTAAACCACCTATCAGCATTTGCTATAACACTTAATTGCGAAACAAGCTGAGTTTGGATAGAGAAACTGTATTGATTTGATGATAACCATCACACAGCTTCTTGATGGTGGAGAGGATATCATGTTTGGAGAACCTCACTAGAATTTGACATAATAAAGCACTACTGGCTGCTAGCCATAACACATAGCAAGATCAAATACCACTCTCTGTAAGACCGACACAGACTCTGTGAGAATAAATGATATATTTTCAATGAACTGTATAGCAATCCAAGTTGGTGGCAGAAACAGTGAAATAGACTGCCACAAAGAGGGCATCTGTGTGTATATTGTGTAACATCACTACAAGAAGCCAAATAATCCTCTTTAGCACAATAATATTATCTATGCAGCTGATTCGTGCACCACTACCCAAAACAAAACCTATACTTAGCTGAATCACATTTTCACTGTTTTTCCTGTGCTCTGAGATGCGTGTAATTGAAACAAAAATAGTTTCTCTTCAGTAGCACTAATGTAGGAGACTCTTTCACCAAAAGAATAATGAGGCCAGTAAACCTCTTAGACCAACTTTAAAACTTTCAACACAGTGCAGCTCCAGTGCAAGTCTTAGAAAATTCAGTTTAGTATTGCTTACTTTAGCTTACTTTAAAGCATATATCAAAAAGACAAAGTATAAAGTCAATACACAGAACAATGTATATTGCAGAATGTATGCATTGTTCTGCAGAACGCCATTGATTCCAAAACCAGGCATTGGAAACAACACTTAAATATGCTCATTTCCTACTATGTTTTTTCATCCTTACACTTATTTGGGAATGGGTAATATATACAGAGAAGCTGCATACTATACTGAATGGAAGTTACCAGTGAATTACAGGATTCTGTAATCAAGTAATGGAAACAATCACTGTGTTCTTTAGGGACAATCCTAGAAGGCATCGAGAAGGCAGTCAGTGGTAAGGCAGAAAGCACAAGACAGACTGAAGATACAAGGTGGTCTTTTATGCACATCTGACAGACTTGGCTAACTGAAGCAATGAAAAAAATTTTTCTCGTTACAATGGAATAATTTAGTGGAAATTATACTAAGACACATGGAAAATAAGGAGGTGATTGGTGACAGCCAACATAGGCTGTCACAGTGGCTCAGTTTGAGGGGTGGAGACCTTGGACAGAAGTCTCTTCCCTCAGATTCAATATCCCTGGTTTCTCAATACAGAGAGAGAGACCAAATAGGCCTGGATGTAAGTGAAAAAATAACTCTTTACCAAGAAGCATGGTGCTGGTGCTTATTAAATTTCTGTTGGTGATACGGACAGTGGGATTGAGCTCAGTTTCAGCAAGTTTGCCAATGATACCAACTGAGTGGTGAGGTTGACATGCTGGAGGGAAGGGGTGCCATCCAGAGGAACCTTGACAGGTTTGAGAGATGGGCCCATGAGAACCTCATAAAGTTCAACGAGGTCAAATGCAAAGTCCTGGAACTGGGTCAGGGCAATCCCAAACATGGATAGAGGCTGGGCAGAGAATAGATTGAAAGAAGCCCTAAGGAGAAAGACTTAGTGATTTACATGAAGTTCAACATGATGCAACAGTGTGCTCCAGCAGTGCAGGAAGGCAACCATATACTTGGCTGTGTCAAAGGAAATGTGGCTAGCACGTCATGAGAGATGATTCTCCCCTTCCATTCTACTTTTGTGAGACCCCCACCTGGACTGCTGCATGCAGCTCTGGGGCCCCCAACATAAGAAGAATTGGAGCATCTCTCCTTAGAAGACAGGTTGAGAGTTGGGGTTGTTCTGCCTGGAGAGGAGAAGGATCCTGTAAGAGCTTAAAACGGCCTTCCAGTACCTAAACAGAGCCTACAACAAAACTAAGGAGGTACTTTTTACAAGGGCATAGAGTGAGAGTACAAGGAGGAATGACCTCAAACAGAAAGAGAGTAGGTTTGGATTAGATATTAGGAAGAAATTCTTTACCATGAGGGTGGTGAAGCACTGGAACGGATTGCCCAGAGATGATGTGGATGTCCCATCTCTGGAGGTGTTCATGATCTCATTGGATGGGGTTTTGTTTTAGTGGAAGAAATATTTTACATATATATTTTAACTTTTTTAAAAGGTGGCCTGTTTTGTTGACTTATGATAATGTCACAAGCAATTCTACTATCCAACAACATGTCATAACAAATCTAAAAATTTTGGGCAAATAAATATAAAGCAAATAACAACAAAATTATAATCTTTAAACCAACATCTGAATTAAAAATTAAAAATTAATGACGGACAGAGGGGATTTAGGGCATAATTTTAATGAAAAGAAAAGAGGAGAATTGTGATTATTTTAAAACTTTGACTGAATGATAAAAAGCAAAAAGACTGTTGTGCTACTCTTAGTAAACCTCCTGATAAACCAGATTTTTTTAATAATGAAGAACTAGAATCTGGTCAGAAAAAATGTAACCTGCTAGATATGCAAAAGGGTTAGGATATAAAGCACAGATTTCTGATGTCTTCAACCTTTTGCTCACTCCTTGGAGTCTTTTGTTAGGTATATGCAGAGACTTGTAGTTCAGCAACCTATGTATTACCCTCTCAGACAAAGTTATAGTACAAATGTTTGTATTCATTTTTACAGGACGAATTTACAAATTTAAATTCTAAAGTAGCTTCACTTGCTCATTTATGAAGTATGTCTGAAGAATTAAAATCTTCATCACTGGCATTGGACCTACCTTGTCCTTGAACATTACCCATTTCATTACAAAAACTTAAATTAAGAGCAATAGTAAGAAGTAAGAAATCAAAACCAGAATAAATTGCAAACAACTTACCTTGTTCTATCCTCCTTTCTTAGGTGACTTCTCATGGCACTAATTCATAAACACAAGGGGGTTTTTTTGACTTGAAAGACACAAGACATTCAAAATGCCTTAAAACTTTCTAATCCTCTATTCCTTTGTCTTAATCAAGCCAAACTTTGCAGGTTTGCAGATCTGTCCCTAGCTACATCTTTTTGGGTCTTCCCCTTCACCCTCACTCTCATGTGTTGAAAACTTAATGAAGATTTCTTTTGATCCTACAGTAAATTTAAAGATATGCCACAATGACTTGTGACGGAAAAAGTTGTATCTCATCTGATAACAGCTTCCAAGATTGTAAGGATTCAAAAATCTCTGAATAAAGTAAAAAAGAAACAAAAGTACAGTTCCCTACATGTTATTCACACAATACATAAACTACCACACTAATGTTTTGCTACTGAAAAAAGAGAGAATTCCTGGAAGACATTTTTTGTGAGGAGGTCAAGTGGTTTGGGAATGTTATTCAGTTTCTTCCCCAATACGATGAAGATTATTGCATGCTTTGGAATTCACGTATCTGAAAACAACATTATCACATTATCTGAAAATAAGAGAGAGTTTCAGGGGTGGTCACAAATAGAATAGAGATGACTGAGGCTGCTTCTGTTTCAGATTCAGGAGGATTATATACTCTAATTATAAGGGGGGAAAAAAATCATGTTTCTTTTATTTTAAAGTATAACAAGGCTAGAATGTTTCTATCATAGAATGTTTCCATCAACGCTGCCTCCGTTCAATCCTAAATATCCACTGGTCAGATTATGTGACCAATACATCTGTTCTAGAACAAGCAGCAGTCACAAGTATTGAGGCCATGTTGCTGAGAACACAGCTGCACTGGGCAGGGCACGTCTCCAGGATGAAGGACCACTGCCTCCCTAAGATCTTGCTTTATGGTGAACTTGCCACCGGTTGCCGCAAGAGAGGAGCCCTGAAGAAAAGATACAAGGACTCCCTGAAACAGCATCTCAGCCTTGGCCATATTGACCACCATAACCGGTCTACTCTGGCCTCCAATCGGGAGGTCTGGAGACACACCATCTATAACACTGCTGATGCTTTTGAGAAAGCACGCAGGATCACTCTCGAGGAGAAAAGACAACGCAGAAAGAATCGTGCCTTGCAGAATATACCATCTAGGGAGTCTTTCTGTTGTGCCTTTTGCAACCGGACATGCCTATCTGATATTGACCTTTTTAGCCACCAACGCGCTTGCAACAAATGTGGGCAGAGCCCTTCCCAAATCTTCATTCCCGAAGCCCAGCCACGATAACAAGGTAACCAAAAGAAAATGACTAGAATCCTTTCCTACTTTGTGTAAATTGCACAAAGAAAGAAATACTGGTAGGTAGAGCATAAAACACTATATATTTTATATAGCACAATAAAATTCTACATACATTCAACATCTATTGCTGTTTCAATTCCATATATGTATATCAATTTTTGAACTGCAAATCCAGGTTTAGCATATGAAATAAGTTGCCTCAGGCAAACTTTAACCAATGAATTTGTGTTTTTAGAGGTGTGTTTGCATCTCTCCAAAGAAAGTTACAGAACGTTTTCTGACAGAGGTGTTTCCCTACTATATGAGAATTTACAGATTTATTTCTTTAAGGCATTTTGCACTAATTTTGGGTGCTGAATACATTATTTTGCAGTGATCTCATTTCACAAATGTGGTTTCCAAAGAATATGTAATGTCTTTCACCTGTAAGAGTTCCTGTGACTCATTCTGGTTTAGAAATGAAAGAATATTGATCTTTCATTAAGCAAATTTAGTGCATGTAACACCATCCTCAAGGTGGAGATAAGGAGAATGCTACACGGGTACAATAAGACTACTTAATATTCTAATCTTAATCACTTATCTACTGTCTGTATTTAGAACATTATTCTCAGTGGACGTGTTCTTTTGTCCTGAACTGTCACGTAGGGGTGTTGTATTGTAATTCACTGGAGACTATTTGGTTGCTTTAGACTCCTACTTCAATTTAGTACAGATTAATAAAGTCTTACAAGTGAGATTATAGAAAGCATTGTTACTGTTTCATACAAGTCTGAAATTGAAGTCAAACTGACCAAGTGACCTTATTCTCATGCACATTGTTTTGGTGAAAAGATAAACACAACCATATTTCACTTCAACAACAAAACTCATATTCCATTGGCACATCTGCAGTCTAGATTTTATCTATTTATTCTGAATAAGATCCTGCAAATGCAATTAAGGATCCCACATCTGGTATGAGGAGTCAGGGATAAAGGAATTAATTTCTTATTTTTCCTCCCTGAGGGTAGAAATTGGTTTGTAGGTTACAAACACCCCACGGTCTTGACAATAAACAAAGTAGCTATAGTTGCACTCCACTAGGCAGTGGAAAATCAGATTCACAGAAAAATACCAATCCATAAAATAGAGGACATTATTATTAGAACAAAGATTTACAGAAATTTTCAGTGATTGAGCATTGCCTAATATTAGAGCTCAGTTAAATTGATATCTCTAATCTATATGCAATGTATTCTGGCATTTTAATTTTACTTCTACCATGACTGTTATTTTCAATTAAGTTGTACATTAAAAGCACTAAAATTTACAGGAATTTTGATAGTATTTCCTTCTTTTTGGATAATTTTCTCCCAGAGTTTATTTTCAAATTTTCTAGCATGTGTCAAAACCATCAAATCTGACCTGTTGTGAACTAAGGCCCTCTGCTGCTAAAACCTATATGTGAATAAAGCATGATTTAAAGACATTATGGAATTCAATGAGTAGAAAAAAGGCATGGGACCTTTATTTCAAGAATATGTTTGGCATGAGAACATGGTAGACTGTGTAGACATCACTAGAGGGAGTCATGACCACACAAACCACATTGGTGCATTTCATAAATGCTACTGAGCAGAAATCTGGGTCCAGAGTATGAAATTTGTGCCATATACATATACAACAGTCACCTGTGGAAACTTCTCATTTGTTTTCTAAAGAAAAGGACTAAGACAATTTTTTGAAACAAATATTAAAGGAGTTACTTTAGCAGAATTTACCCATTTCATAAGTAATCCAAAGAACTTTTTGGGGAAGCTCTACACAGGGTCTTTTAAGGATGGAAACTCCATAACTTCTCTGGGCAACCTAAGCCAGTGCTCAGTCCACCTTTCAGTGAAATAATGCTTCTTCTTATGTTTAGACAGAATGTCCTCTCTTTCAGTTTACAGCCATTGTCTCCTGTCCTGTCACTGGATATCAGTGAAAAGAGTCTGGCTCAGTCTTGTTTACATATTTCCTATAGGTAGGTACATCAACAAGATCCCCTGAGCCTTCTCATCTCCAGGCTAAACAGTCCCAGCACTCTCAGACTTCCCTCACAGGGAAGGCACTCCAGTCACTTAATCACTTTCCTACTCTTCCACTGCACTCTCTCCAGTATATTAATTTATCTCATGCACTGGGGAGCCCAGAACTGGATGTACAGCTTCAGGCAGGGCCTCATCAGTGTTGTTCATACTTACAAAATATCATAAACAATATAATAAAGAGGTGTATGCTTAATGAAACCAAAAATTGAAAACCTAATACATAGCAGCACATGCAAAGACCTTAATGAAATGGGACAACCTTGTCGACAAAATCCAACTATTTTGTTTGTATTTTAAAGGAGTAGACAGCCTTTTTTCCTAAGTTCTAGAGAAAACTTCGAGTAGAACCATAGCTTTCTACCACCAACACCTTATATTAATTTTATAAGAAAACTTCCAGTTTGAGGTCTTCCCTGTAACTAAGATATGTTCTTATTAGAGCTTATTAGAGCTCCTTCACACTGGCTTCAGTACGATTTCTACTGGTTAGGTCTGACAACTGCAAGACATCCTCTCGTCTTTGACTTGAAATGGCTGCTGAGTGTACTCCTTCTGTCCTCATCTGCTTACAGCTCTTGGACCCAATGCAGATGCCTATGGGGATGTCTAAAGAAGTTGAGGTGATTCCCTGCCTTTGAAATTGCTTTAGAGGTAATCTAGGAGAGAAAGATCTTTAAAAGACCCCCAAATGGAGACATCATATAGATGCAACTAATAAATTTGACCTGTATATTGGTGATAGGTATTCACTCAAAGTGAATACCATGTTTCCCTTAAACCTGTTTCAATAACAGGTTTTAGAATGTCTGTAAAGTTACTTACTATACAGCCATATACTAATCCCTTTAAATCAATGAAAAGTACAGTGACTTTATTCAACTCATCCTCTCTTTACCAGCTACCAATAGTAAACAAACAATATAATTTGATGGATCTGACCAGTTACTTAAGTGATAACGAGAACTAAAGGCATGTTGAAGTATCAAACAAAAGACTACAAGCAAACTATATGCTAAAATTTGTTTCAAAAAAATTCTAAATTTCTGAAAAATCAGAGTAATCTCACAAAGAGACTACAAAGAGAGAGGTAGAAACACGTAAATTAAAGTAATAACAGAATTCACCCATTTGGGTACATAGTATTTTTTCATACATGGACCTCTTTAAACTGCCTTTACCAGACTCCACTGAAGGCTACAAAGAAAGTGACTGTGTCTTCATAAAGTTTTTTAAATTAATGACTTAAAGAGATATTTTATTTTGTTTTGGTGTCCCTTTCCTGCATGTATCTTCCCTTTCACTTCAAAGCGCTCTTCATGCAGCAATAAAAATCATTGTTTCTCTCTACTTTCCATTGCATTTCTTTCCCTCCTTACTATTTCAAAGTTTAACAGGAGAGTTTTAAAGTGCCCTTACAGAGGACCCTCAACCAACAGCTCTGCAGAAACTGTGTTTGAATAATTCATCAGACTAAATCTTGCAGAGTGACTAATGTGCTAATTATACAGAAGAGTCATTTATTAAGGTTGGGTCGGGTGCTCAATGCTAAACATCATTATAAAATATTCATATGGTATTTGGAAATTTTCTGAAAACTGCAGATATCATAGACATCCAATAAGATGGACAATTTCCTCAGCATTACAGTCCTGCTACACTGAAAAGATTTATCAGGAATTCAGTATCAAGACATTCTTCTTGAAGAAGTAAAATCCATTATGACTGTGTGTTAGAAATATGCTACCTATGCCTACTGCAAAGCTATTTAAAAATAGCTCATCAAATTAAACACCTCCTGTAATCACAATGCATCCTTTTAGGAGGTCTTGTTAAAACTGCTGATGAAAGTTCTGTGTGAAGCATGAAATTTGGCCATATGTTTTAGACCACAGTAGTTTACCTTGAACTGTACCTTTTACTTATATTTTAAAGTGAAAAAATGAGAAACATTTTAATTGTCAGAGAAAGTGGAATTTAGTGAAAAATAGATAACGGTATTTCTTACTGGAGTAGGTAAGTTTCTTCTTTCAGCAACATGTTATGCAACAGGGCAAGCAATAATGACCAAAATCCTTCCCGAGTAGTACAACAGCCAGGAAAGGTACAGATCCAGAGATGACATCTACATGTCTGTAGCTAAATTAAATGTGGTCCCATCTAAAGTATATACTCCATCTTATGAGGAATATTTTTGCTGTCAAGGTAGTATGCCAAATTTCTTTTCATAGGCAATGGAAAAAACTGTTTTCTTGTTTCATTTTAAAATCTATAGTTAACTAAACTCATTAGCTGTAATTTTGCATACTTAGGCATACTGCCTCCAATTATTAATTAGTATAATTTCCCACACTTTAGGCAAAGTAACTGGCTCATACTGGCCACTATTTTGGTCAGCTCAAAACAACAAAAATATATTAGAATAACAGACCCAGAAGTACCTCTGGGTACCAGGCCAGACATGGCCAGTACATTCACAATGTAAAAGATTGTTGGAAACAGAAAAAAACCACTCTTTTTACAAGTTTCCTGCAGGATCAGGCAATGTAAAAGGTGTAATTGAACACCTTGTGTTTTCCTTACAAAAGCTACTAAATTTTTGTCACTCTGTATTGCTTTCTACTTAGGACAAATATTCTTGCATACTTAGTATCATGGTGCTTTCTTTTGCTAACAGTCTTCTTCCACAGGTCAATTCTTCAAGAATACAAACATATCCGTGGCTAGCCTGTGGTTTGAACAGTGACCTTGATTTCTGATGCCTTCAGGCTGTGACTTCACTCCCAACAAGTGTTCTTCTTTCAGACCAGATCCTCCAAAACCCTAGTGAGCCTTTGCACATCCTGCTGCCCACATTATTTTGAACTTTGCTGTCACCATACCATCTCTCTTAGTCATGGCTTAAAACTTGAAATAACTAATCAAGAATGCCTTCTTTTCAATATACCTCTCTGTCATACAATACCTCATTTTTCTTACTCTCAGTTGGTTTAGAGATTTGAAGAGTTATGTGAATTGCAGATGAGCTTAGGTAGAAGATATACACCAGCAGTAAAACTAGCATAAGTTTCTCCTGGGCATATATGGACGCCAAAAATGCATGTTCACAGGAAACTGTTTTAGATGAGGGAGTGAGCTGGTGGTGATGAGTGGTGTCATGATTTTATTTTTGGAAGTATAGGGTTAACTGGAAAAAGCTAAGTGCAATGAAGCCAGTACAAAATCTAATTGAAAAATGTAGAAAAGCAACTGTAAAACAAAGGCAAGGATAATTTTTCAGTGATGAGAGTTTCACTCACTATTTCTAAGGAATTCTCTTGCAAGGAGCCAAGAGAAAACTCCTATTATAAAACAAGTGTTCATGAAAAATCTCAATCTGTTTTTACTGAGTTTGAGAAGGGAAAAAGATAGCAGGCAGTAAACAATAAATCACTTAAAACATCTGCCCAACAAAGGAAGCTAAAAGCCACCTAGATTAATAAACCATTTGAGAATGTGTATGAGGAGGAAATAGTAATGGGTAATTGGGATATTCTGACTGTATAAGCAAAAAGTATGCATATATTAGTTTCAGAGTTGTAGAAAAAAAGTGTCCCTATCTCAGTAAGAATGAATCTTTAACTTTGTTTACCTGCGTAGAAGAAAGAGAACTTTATGTTTGCTATGGAAAAGAGAGTCCTGTGTGCTGTGAAATTTATCAGTTAATATCCATCCTGAGGAGCTCACAAGTGAAGTTAAATCTTATTTCCTCTTTGGAAGACCCTGTAGTGTCTTTAAAATTTAGAACTCATGTATTTCAACTCAAAAATCTCTGTTTGGACTGTTTTGAATACTGATAGCAACTTTGGCTAGCATGGATTAGTTTGCACATTTACACAATGTGTCTATTAAATACATGTTTTCCACAAGTATTTTCTTGCCAGTGAATGAAAATCTTTGTTCTGTTAATGCAATGAAGCCATCTCTTGAAAGTGGGTACATGAATTAATGATTATCCAGTGTTCACTATAAAATCAGACATTATGAAATGTATTTAAAACCTCAATTTTTTTTCATTGTCTGGTTAAACTAAATCTTTGATTATACAGATGACTATATCTGAATATACCATTTACTTCAGCTCAAGCACTTTTCATATATGGCTTTGTAAATGAGACAAATTTAGATTCCAGTAAAGTTAACAGTCTGTTTCTGGAATTATTCTTTATATTGTACCTTCATGAACCATAAGGATTTTTCATGATAGTGAGCATTTATATGAACATATAATGTGATATGCCAGATGGTTGCACTACCATTCAGAAACACCTTGAAAGACTTGAAAGACTAGAGAAGGTGGTAGACGGGAAATCTCATGAAGCTCAACAAAGGGAGGCAAAGTCCTACCTCTGAGAAGGAATAACCTCAGGCACCTCTACACAATGGGGGACAATGAGCTGGGAAGCAGCTTTGCAGAAAAAGGTCTTGGGGTCCTGTCAGACAACTAGCTGACCATGAGCCACCAGTGCACCTTCACAGCAAAAAAGGCCGACAACATCCTGGTTGTGTAAGGAAGAGTGTTACCAGCAGACCAAAAGAGGTGATTGTTCCCCATTGTTCAGCACTGAGAAGGCCACACCTGGAGTCTCAAGACCATCCTAACAATCAGACCTTAGCCTTGACAGTGCTGTATCACAGAAACACAGAATAGCTGAGGTTCGAAGAGACCTCTAGAGATCCTCTATTCCAATCCCACTGCTCAAAGAAGGGTAACCTAAAGTAGCTTTTGCCAACTATAAATTCTGTTACTATTTCAAAATTGCTTCTACATTCCTCACTAGAAAGACTTTATGAGTAAGAGGTATCTTACATAATTTCCTTTAACTGACCTAACATATACACATTTATATTGCATTTAAACAGTTCAAGCTAGCTAATATAATCTTTTTCGTTCCATCTAGAAGTGCTGAAGAAGTCTCAGTTGTTATTGAGAAAGGATAGATAGACAATTATTTACAATTTTATGTAGAATGAGGTTCTATATGAATGATAAACATGACCACACACACACATGCATATATGTGTTCAGAACTTTCCTATGTTAAAACAGAAACTTCAATCCTTTAAAGTATTAAAAGACACAAAAAAGGGGTTTTTTCCATTAATGATTACAGGAAAATATGGGAAATTCATCTGATTGCTTGCATACTTCCAAATAGTGTTGATAATGGGCAACATGATATTAGTTGGAAGGTATTACCATCCAGGCAGGTTTCTATTTTTCCACTCTTGATTAATTGGTTAAAAAATTTTGAAGAAAACCAGTACATTTAAAAAAAAAAAAAAAAGAGCAAAGCCAAAATCCCAAAAGACTCATTCCCAAAATGCAAGATAATTTGGTAGTTCTGGAAATTTTTCACCTGGTAATATCAATTTCTTGAGAGCTGTGAATTTTAAATATATTTTTACTTAATTCACAAGTATGTGACTTAGATAGCTAAAATGTCGCACTTGATTAATTGGAATAATATTTTTTCTTCTTGTGACTGGTTGCACACGACACTTATTACCCTAGAAGACTTCTATAATATTGTTTTTGTTTAAAGTAGTGATGTAGATGCTAGTAAAACTAGCAATGCTACTATCTATGTTTGTCTCCCAGTAATGTTTATTTGTTGGAACAGCCTATTTTGCAGCAGGTGCCTGTGATAGAGCTGCCACCATCTGTGAAACGTATCTAGAGAATGACCCCAGCAAATATATTTCTGTCACAATTTCTTGCTCTCAGCTGAAGATCCAGTTGAAGATCCAGTCCCCATTTTTGTAAGTATTTATGCAAGGGGGAATTTCCATAAGAATCTAAAATTTTGGAAAACAATTGATACACTTCTGAGACTTCAAAAGGAATTGCAAGGAGAGGACAGATCTTCATAGGGGAATTGTTCTGTGCAGGGACAATACATCTTGGAAAGTTGTTAATTCACCTATTCCAACAGTGAAAATGAGTGGGAAGAAAGTTTCATCTCAGTGAAGAATTTGAAAATGAGTGGTAAATCCTGGGGAACGCTTTAAAACAAAAGACGATTATGTGCTTAGAAAATATACATTTACCTTTTGCTAGCTCTGCTTGATGCTACCAGCCAATTTCTTCCTAGGGAATCAATGTACTATTTTTTTTGATACCCTCCATGTAGTTCCTCTGTGCTCTAAACCCTGCATTTGGGACATAATGCAATCCTGCAGGCTTATGTAGCTTTATCTGTTGGGTAAGGTCAGTGCAGTCCTCTAAACACTTTTTCTCGTATGTGTAGAATCCAATAAATCCAGTGGTATTCATAAACATGTTACACTTCTGGAGATATAACATTAATTGGCTATATATAATGCCAAATATATCCTGAAATGCTAATGTTTGTAACTTCTGGTTTTAGTGCCTGTTTCCTACACTATTTCTTCATTATCTCTCCACCCACTCACCTTTCTAGCTGCCACCTCCCTTCGTGACACTTGTGGAGACTTCATTAAGAGCTTATTATATAATTGTATTTGCCAGGGCTGTGAGTGCCCTGAGGCCCATGATGTTGTCTAATGTGCTTTAAATCACAAAACCTTCTTCACAAGGAATGAACTGACCAGAAATAAAGTGAATTAATTGAAGAATGGACAAAGTGAAACGAAATGGAATATAATTATTATTCCCCTATGAATTTTCCTTCCATAAATGATTCCCATATTAGGGAAATGTTTAATTCATACTGTAAATAATGTCTAGAGAAGTCTTTTCAGATGTTGCTCAATGATTTGTTCTGTCTCTGGAGCAAACATTCTAAAATACTGTAATTGAGCTGAGAAGAGGACTACAAAAGCTAAAAAATTGGTTACAGTTCTTGCTGTAGTGTACTGAAATTTGAAAACATTTGTTTTTAACATGACTGACCCCATAATTATAATTTAGTTGCCTCTTGTCTGTCTTATGTAAATTAAATATGTATTCTCTTAATTCCATGAATTACCACACATTCCAGAAAAATTAATTGTTCTCCACAGATATAGTGGAAATTATTGGCTCTTTGGAAAAAGAATCATGAAGTTGAGGTTATGGACAGAAGGGGCATACACTAAAAAAAGGATTCAGTCAAAATTTCCAATTTCTAATAATTCTATTTCAAAGGTGTCCTGTCTCCATTGTTTTGTGTTACTTTGATGTATGAATGATTCTTCTAAATTGTTGTAGATAACTATGAGTCCAAATGTCTTGAATACAGCAAAAGAAAAGAACATAAAGTGTTCTCTGATCAGAAAGGGTTATTAATTTCTTTAATTGATTTTATTACTCATTCTTCTCCACCTACTTTAATTTTACTTATAGTAAAAATTTGCGTTTTTCTGAAAAAAAGTAATACAAAAAGAAACTCTCACTACAACAGTTAGTTTCGGTTTATTTTTTTGTTTTTAAATATCATATCTCTCATGAAAGAAAAATATTACTTGACATCCTATTTTTTAACTGAAGACTCTTCCTAGTTATGATTAGGCTCCAACAAAAAATGTTGAATTAGACACACAGAATTTCATTGTTCGTCAATTTTTACTTTATGGCAAATGTATTACCTTGCTTGTGTGATAGCAATTACACACTTTTCCTGTTACAAACTCATACTATATTTATTTCTTACTCTTACTGTATTTGTTTTTAACTGTTCAACAGTGTTCAAAGCTGGCATATGTCTCTCCAGATTATAAATTCTACAAAGCTGTTAGCATTTTGTGAAGTATCATAATGCACTCTTGACTGATCTTTTATTACCAAAGGCCTCAGCCATTGAAGAATGAAACTGGCAGACAATTCAGAGTGCCTTAAGTGTAACTTTGAGACAGCAGGAGCTAGAGCTTTCAGTAATTATACTCCCTGATTGTGGAATCTGCTCCCTATTGAGACTGGAAGAGCAGCATCTGTTGAGACATTTGGGTTAAAATTAAAGAGGTGCACAAGTTTGTTGATGCATTTAACTGTGAGGAAAACTCTTAAACATTATTTTTAAACAGTTCTGGCTAAAAAACAAACAAAAATCCCCCCCAAAATTAAAAATGAATCTGTGGAAAAGACTTAATGTTGTTATGCTGCTTCAAATTGTTTATTATTTGTCCATAAATGAAAGGAAAAGAAGAGGTAATCAACACCATGAACACAGAACAAAACACCCAATCTGGATTCTGTGAAAACAGTTATTGCTCCCTTATTAGTTCATTCATACATCTTCCCACCTCCATCCTACTTGTACAGTACTTGTCAGTATTTTATGCATGTAGTGGGTAGGATTTGCCCTAAGAAACATAAGCTTTAAAACCATATTTCTAATTAGTTCTGTTTTTAAAACCATCTTAAAATCACAGAAAAAAAAATCTCACTTCGTTTGATTAGAAGGTAGTTGTTTTCCTGGGTTGTCTAGGTCTCTTGGCTAGTGTGCCACCAATTGACAATATTATCTAATTTTTCAAATATTCTTGTTTTTAAATATTCTGTTTTATAACCGTTACACATAAGTATAATAAGCAAGTAATTTTCTTCTACAGTATTTATGTTATATTATATAACATCATTCTTCTAGAAGATTTATTTTTCGTGATTAGGACAGGTTGTATTTAACATTGGAATTCTTATTGTATCTGTATAAAATTGTCCATACCAAATGGGATAAATCACAGGTGTCCTCTTCAGAATTTCAATAATTTTTCCTCATTATTTTTTTCTCATTAACTTTTAAATATACACAGTTTCTAACATGCTATGTCTTTCACTTATGGTATAATAATTAAACACCATAAATATATTTGAATTTTGTAATTCTAATGCAAATAGAGCTCAAGACTGGACAGTGAGTTTTGGCGAGGACTATTGACATTTCATAATCCACAGGAAAAGAAAATATAGATTTCCTTCTCTGTATAAAGTCCTTATTTAATCCTGTACTTGTTAATTCTTTATGTCTCTCCCACAGGCTTTTCTGGTCAAGAGGAGATAGATAGATTCCTATTGTGCTTTACTTCTTGCATGGCAATTGTTTGAAAGTTTGCAAGCAAAGTAACTAAGTTACTATAAATTATCCTGAATGCCAAAAAGAATTCAATATTAAAATTACCAATGCCTTGTAAGTACCACCTCTCAAAAATATTTCATTCAATGACCACCATAGTAGTTCCTTTTTTGAAGACATCTCATCCCTGGCGCTATCAAGATCCATCTAGATTAGTGCACATAATGAGAATAATTTGAAATGTCTATTGATAGAACATTAGTGGCAATTGACACATTGAAGGAGAGAGAAAATATTTTGTTTAAACTAGTGCTCATTCAGTTTAAAATGCAACCAAATATATGTTCATGAAATCTTCCGTATTTTCATTATGAACAGAAATAATTCCTTTTTTAATAATGTGTTCTCATACTAATTTTATAATTATTATTAGTTTAATTTTTGAACTTGGCAAGAAAATTCTCTCAAAAGGTTTTTTTCTTTTGAATCAAAAGATTCAAAAGAATCTTTTCATGTTATGTAGACCTGAGGGGGGGAATTGAAAAAAAAATAAATAGAAAAACAGCTAGCTATTTTCTTGCTCTGCTTGGAAGCAGATTGATCTTTCCTTCACAGCAAACTCCTTGTAGAGTTTCAGGGTTTGTCTTAGTCTTCTTTATTAAAAATAAATTATACAAGAGTGTATGTGTTTTTTAATATCAAAATATTCACCTTGTACTGAAGCATTATTCCAAAAGATATTTTTAAAATATCCTACACAATGAATAAAGATGGAAAAGGGGTAGAAGTGAAGTTATTCTTCTGTATTGTGGAATGATTCCAGAATCCTTTTCTCAGTTCTGAGGACTATGGAATGAATGAGCACAGGCACATATATTCTACAGAAGTTTTGCTGATTAAGAGCTTCAAAAGGGGCAACATAGCCAGTCTGAAAAAAACATTTACCTATTCACTTAAGAGTTAATAATTTCTTGTGTGCAAGTAAATGAACAGTGCCATAGTGTAGTGGCTTTCTGTGGCTGGGTTTTGGTAGCCGGGGGTGGGGGGGACTACAGGGCAACTTCTCTTAGAAGCTGCTAGAAGCTTCCCCTGTACCGTGGAGCCAATCCCAGCCGGCTCCAGGACGGACTTCCTGCCGCTGGCCAAGGCCAAGCCAATAAGGAGCAATAGTGACGCCTCTGTGATAACATATTTAAGAACAGAAGGTTGTGGCACAGAAAGAATTCCAACCAGAGAAGAGTGGAGTGAGAACATGGGAACAAGAAGATAGACACCAAGGTCAGCGCAGAAGGAAGGGCAGGAGGTACTCAAGGCGTCGGAGCTGAGACCCCCGCAGCCTGTGGTGCAGACCATGGTGGAGCAGCTGTGCCCCTGCAGCCCATGGAGGAGCCCATGCTGGAGCAGGTGGATGCATGAAGGAGGCTGTGACCCCATGGGAGGCCCAGGATGGGGCATGGCCCTGGAGGAGATCTGCAGCCCATGGAGAGGGAAGCCCATGCTGGAGTTGGTTTTCCCCGGGTAGGACTTGTGGGGGACCCACGCTGATACAGCTCATTCATGAAGCACTGCACCCCATGGAGGAGTGACCCACAGGACAGCAGTTTGGGAAGAACTGCTACCTGAGGGAGGGACTCATGCAGGAGAGGTCCATCAAGTATTGTCTCCCATGGGAGCAGGGGAAGGACTCCTCTCTCTGAGCAGTGGCAGAAACAACAACTGATCATAACTCCCATTCCCCATGCCCCTGCACCACTTCGGGGGAAGGAAGGGTGAGGGGAAGGTGTTTTTAAGACTATTTTATTTCTCACTCTTTGACTCTTATCCTGTTAGTAATAAATTTAAATAATATCCCCACTTTGAGTCTATTTTGCTCGTGAAGATAATCAGTAACTGACCTCTCCCAACTCTTATCTCAACTCATGAATCCTTATCTGTTTTTTTTTCTCCTCTGTTCAGTTACAGAGCTGTTCAGTGCGAGAGAGTGGCTTTAACGGGTACCTGGCGTTCAGCTACACATAGAAAAGAATCAGCTAAAGTGTTAAGTGTATTGTAACTTAAAATTTGGTATGGATAATTTTGAGATGGATCTGCCAGCATTTTCCCTTCAACTCCAGTCTGTAGACTTTTTAAAGGAAATAATTTGCAGAATTCCACCTGTATCTATAGTATTCCAGATTTCCGCCACAAGCTTGCTCTCAAGTTTCCAGAAAGCTAAGCTCCCAAAAATCTTTCATTTAATAGAAAGAAGCAAGGCATATTGAAAACATCCACTCTTTCTGTCAGCAATATCAATCATCATCACTGATGAAGATGTCAGTCTGTTGTACCTGCTGGGCAAATAGTCACAAGTGTGCAGAGTAGCTTATTCTTTAATATATCCACAAAAATTAATTACCTATTGGTATACATAGACAGATTTATAAAAATGCACTTATTTATTCATTTTAAGTAAAAACAATACTCCTCTATGTGCTTACATCAATAAATTTTCTTTTCAATAGATCGGTGCATATCAGAGAACATGCAGTAAGGACTTCTTGGTGAATATGAGGTGCAGTGGAGATTCTTGGTTTGAAAACACAAGAAAATTCTTTTGTGTCATCCATCCAGGATGGGAGGGCAAAGATTTTCTGCAAGTCTGTGGAAAGAAACTAAAAATGCCGAGACATGACTGTCTCATAGACCAGCAATGAAGGGAAGAAACTTCCAGAGAGACGGATGGAAGGCTGTAAATGGCTGGTAATTCTGTAGATGGCAAATAAAAAAACTCAGGTCTAGGAATTTGCTAAAGAACTGGATACAGTAAAAGTAGTTAAATGAGATTAAAATGTCCTCAATGTGCTAGAGAGCGATAGTCTAGCATGAAGCTGAGATGTAGAGGTTCTTAAACATTTTCCAGCTTACCAGGATTAAATTGTATTTATTATGTACTGATACAACTGGAAAGTAGGATTCTACATTCAGAAACAAACAATTAAAATTAAAACTTTACTCAGACTTTTATCTTGAGTTTTCACTTCTGCCTTCAGCGTTCATTGTTGTACACAGCTTCCATTCCCTACACCAATAAAACAAGTGTATGTGAAATGTGCAATGGGAGGAATTGCATCTGTTGAAGATAAAAGGAGAATCAAAGTGACTAAACCAGATCTGTAGCAAGTGCATAAACTTGATGAGTGTGGTTCTGCAGGATTTCCATAGGAAAGATGTAGTGGCTCAGGCCAAAACCCTGTCTTAGGCAGTGTCCACAAACAATGAGGGAAGAATAAGAACAAGTCAAACAAATTATTACTCCCTCTGTCACTGTCCTGTTATGAAATTATACTCTGCTTTTTCCTAAATCTAATGCGACTTCTATAACCTCTTTGTATCTCTTTTTTTATGGTCACAGATGCTTTTACATGCAGAATAACTGAAGGTCAGAAATTCAAAAGGTCTGTTATTTTTCCTGTTAAGAAAATTAGGTCATTTTATTTGGTTTGAACTTGGCTCTTATTACCTCCATTTAACAATCTCTTATTTTTGTAACAGGAGAGACAGTGAACAATAATTTCCTATTCACACTGCCCATGATCACTTTGAAGTCTTCTGGCATTTCCTTTATGTGGTCTCCTCTCCAGGCTACAGAAAATGTTTTCTCATTTATATGTAAAATGTCCCATGCTTTTGAATGTGCTTTTTCTTTGTCTGAATCTTTCTCAATTCTATTGAATACTTTTTGGGGATAAGACCATACCTGCACATAGTATCAAGATTTGGGAAAACTACAGATTTATACAGTGATTTCACTATTTTTCTTTCTCTCCCTGTACTTCCTAATATTTTTAAATGTTTGAGTTTGGTTTGGGTCCACTACCGAGTACTAAGGCTATACTTCCATGAAATATGTGTCATAATCCCTAGTTTTATATCTTTTGTGATGGACTCAGATCTGTCTACTTTACAGATGAATTGGTTCCCTTGGTATCACTTTATACTTCTCTACAATGAACTTTATTTGCTGTTTCATTGCTAAGACACTTGTAAGGCTTTTCTTCATTTGTTGGAGGTGGTTCTCATCTTTACCACTTTGACCAACTTCTGTCATTTCACAGAGCTTTCTATGAAGCTAAAATTTTGGCTATCTAGTAAGGATAGCCAAAGAGGATAGACACAAGCAAAGTACACTCTCAGAAGCAGCCCCAACCAAACCATTACCTCTCACAAGCTGATTTACTTTAGCCACCATTACATCTTTAGTTTAGATTTGGTGTAAAGCAAGAAATGACAGGCACTGTAATGGAGTAGCAGCTATAAGACCATATCCTCCAAATTAATCAAAAAGTTAGATTTCTGAAAATGTTAGATTAGTTAGATTATCTCAGAATGAACAGAGATTTTTGAAAACCTGGAAATATGGAAACTGAGACAGAGACCTCTCTTTTCTCCAGATAAGAAGGGAAAAGCAACATTCTTCCGAGGAGTGTCTATTAGTCTGTAACCTGTAAACCTGACAGGTTAGAAGGACTGAAATTAAGAGAGGAAACTGGACTTTTGACACTCAGTTTAAACACGTAATTTTACCTACTAACTAAAAAGATTAATGGTGAAAAAAAATCAATGAGTAAGCAGTAACGTAGAAAAGATCCTTCCTAAGTCTTGACTTGGCAGTTTTAATTTGCACAGATATAAGCTTATATTTTCTTCTGTTTCAGTACTCCTGGCTTTACTGCCTATATAGTTTTCTTCCAAAATTATAAGCATAGCTAACACTCAGAGAACAGAGCAAAGCAAAGTACTGTGTTTGAAGTACTTGATGCTTCCTGGGTTTAGGTCATATAAAGTGAGAAATACTGCATCTCATACAGGGAAGCACATTTCAAAATGAAAGATTTATAATCTGTAAAGAATTATTATATTTAAATCAATGCACTCTAATCAATTTAACATGGAAAGCTATGTGACTTTTTAGGTTTCATATATATATATATGTAGTAGATTGCAACTACTATTATAAACAAGAACTTTTAAAACTAACAAAAGGGGAATTGAAATTTTTTTACAATGTTGGATTATAAAGGTGCAAGTTAGTGATAGGAGAAGAAATATGTATAATCCCAGACTGTGCACTTTTCTCAAAGTGGAATTAAGCTGTAGCAAACAAACTACTTTTAAAACATTCATAGCCACCAGTATCTCTGTGCAAATAGTGAAATGCAGAAGCTCTAAGGCTTTACTGAAAAACACTTGAAAACACTGTCTGAGAAGACACTCTTTACTGTTGTTTGTACTGATGGAGAGAAGGGGGTTTATTTGATTTGCTTGCTGCTGCTCATACCTTTTGACATGGAAAAGTCTGTTTTCCTACAAAATATGTAGTCCCACAATAGTGTCAACTTTTTGCCATTGCAGCATAATTTAGTAAGTTTATTACAAACTGTGCCTGTATGCAAATTTGGCATTAATATTTGATTGGATATTTTGCTTGTTTATTTTTTTCACTTTCTTGCTGAAATTAAATTGTCTGCCTCCTTTTTAAATAGGTGTTTGACTCCAAAGCTCCCTGACAAGATAGTCAGGGAGTGAATTCACAAGTAGTGAATGATGCATAACTGGTCAAACAGGAAACTTGTATCCCGTACATCTTCCATGTGATAAGAAGCTTCTAGAAGCACTACATTTCAGTTCTAGTCTATTTTTTGTTGTGTTTGTTTATTTGTTTTTCATTTGGATTTGGAGTTGCCTAGACATCCCTCTTGTTTAGTATCTTGCCATAGCAAACTTAGTCTTGGAAGGGAATAAAGCCTAACCTTTCAGAAGTCCTTTCAGATCCTGCCCCTCAGTGTCAGATATTCTGGCATCATCTATTGGTTTCATATTTGCTTTTATGTTTCTCCTTTTTAATGTTTATTTTCTCCTTATATGTTTTCCTTCTCTTCTCCTGCTGTTTCTATTATCTCTAGTCCAACAGGTTCCCAGCTGTAGTTTCCTTTGTTTCCTCCATTTGACTGCTAGCTCTTTTGAATCCATCCCAGTATCTCTGTGTTGCTCTGTTGGTATTTGCTCTCCTTTTAATCAATGTCTTTCTCATTTAAAAGCAAGGTGTTCTCAGCATTGACTTGAAGAGCTCTTTTTTCCTATTGTGACCAACAGCTAAGCAATTTTCCACCTTTTCTGTAGATCTATAGTCCTGCTGTCTATGATTCCAGTGATGATATAATAGACTCAGAATGTCAAAGAAAACAAAGACAGAAAGAATGTAGCCATTCGAAGAAAGACTTAAAGCAAACACAGTAAAATTTTATTTGGTTAGCCTGAGACAGGATATGCCATTTTGAAACTTAGAGACAATTTAGATTTTGATTTATGGCTAAAGAGTTTTTTCCTCTGTTAACACAAATTAGCAATTCTGATAGATACATAGTATTGGTCTCAGAAACTCATACCAACATAGATCAGCTCGGAAAGATCTTCTTTCATTAATCTACTACTGAGCTGCGAAGCATACTCTCTACACGATATGTTAACAACTGTTAAAACAAATGTTCAAAATCACTCCTTTTAAAAGGGTCTTCCAAATTCCTTTAAACTCAGAATTATCCTACATTTACACCTATATTCGTTTCACTTCATTCCAAATAAAATAAGCTTGAGAAACTAGGTATTTAAGTGTGATTTGTTTTGAATATCAGAAGCTTGTTGATAAAGGAAACAAAGACCTCATGCAGCAAATATCCTTCTGCCATCCTGCGTAATAGGAATTCTGTAAAACTATACAGATACATGACTTCCCAACATAAAATGTTCTAAGGATTTTTAAACAAGAGTTTTCTATAATTTTTAACTCTGTATTTCTATGTTTTTATTCTAGAGAACATTTCAAAATGCATTTAATAATGTATTGACTTTATCACTTCTAATTTCTTTAGAATTTTCTCAGCATGTTTTAACTTCAGTGTTTCAAATGATCTCATCTGCTTGGAGAAAAGCAGCAGCCCCTAAGGCAACCAGATCTAATGTATTTATTAGAGTCCAAGTGTTTGGACTCCAGAATTTTCTCTTAACTCTATGGAGAAGGTGTTTTATTGCAACTGAGGACTGCACTATGGGAAAGGTCCTCACAGAAAGAAGGAAATTGCCAGCCTTAATTAATAAAAATCAGACACTGTCATTACTTTCTGTGTGACATACAAGACCAAATAGAAATCTTAGCGCCTACACACTACAAAATATCTTCCAAGAGGTGAATGAGTTACACTGCTCTTTCTTGCACTTGACCATTCTTTTTAAGTCATTCTGTCATCTCATTCGTCCAATTTCAGTAAGATGCTGTCAATCAAGCATAAACAAAACTAAATAAAATGAAGAAAGTGAGACAAATACCATCTACAAAGTGCAAATATCCTATTACATATTCGTTTGTTTTCTGCTGCAATATTCTTGCACATGTACCACATAGTTGAAGTAATAAAAATGTGTCTGTTTGGAAATTTCCTACCTCTTTCTGTTTTAATTTGTTTTTAAGGATATATACAGTTGAACCAAAACTCTAATTATTTATGATATATTTGTGTTTGGCAATTTTCTTTCTCTAGAGCAGAAAAATCTAGAATTAAAATGTTACTGTATATTAAATGGAAATATTTCCATTCAAGATAGTTTGATACCAAATCTAGAGTGTTCTGCAGCTTTTGATACAATGTTATGTTGATCGTCTTCCTCTTTTACCTCTGTAGTCAACTGTGTAGCAAAGAACCAAAATTCATAGACTCAGAATAAAAAATGAAGTTATATGGTACCACAACTAAAACTCCCATGAAACTGGCAGTTCAGACAGATAGGCCTCCAATATAATCTCACACTTGTTCTACCTTGTTTATCAACATTTCTCAATATCAATTCAATTCCATAAAGTATGAGCTTAGTTTTACTGGTTTTTTTCATCAGATATATGATGAAAACAAACACCAAAAGTACAGATCTACAGTGGCATTACCATTCCACATTAAAGAGTGAGGTTAATGTAGATGTCTCTCTGGTCAGCTCTTCTCACTTATCTTCTCAGAATGAAAGAACAGAGCACCATTTTTTCTATTCCTGGCATATTTTACAAAACTGTATCAGTAACGCTCCATGGCTAATTGTATCAAAGGCAGCTGCAAAATCCAAACAAAACAGTTTGAAGACTTAACTCACTGCCATTGCCAAGAGGAGATAAGCAGGCAATAAAACATTGCAGTTCTCCTGTCATACGTGCTGATTAAGGTTAAGGATTCTGGGTATCAGCAGAGACTGGGATAATTATATCTATGCCCATAGATAATTTCTTTCTATAAAGTTCCCCTAGAGAAGAGCTAGTATATTGATTTACTAACAGGAGGCTTTAAAAAGGCTGCTTCCCTTTGAACTCAAGAAAAACTTGAGGTATTTTTCCTGGGTGTGAATCACAAACTAAGGAAAGAAAAACTAGGAAAAAATCTAACAGAGCACATTCTGCATTTGTCTTTACCAGATTTGGCTTTGGTCAAGAAACAAGGAGAAAATGTCTCCCGAAAATTTGGTTCAAGATGTGCTAAAATTCTTTACTGTAGATCTATATAAAGAGAGGAAAGAATTCCCTATGCTATAATAGCCACTTGACTGGAATTTTCCATATGTTAATGTTGAATCTAGTTTTCTTACACAAGAAAAAGATGTGGTTTAATAATTCTAAATCTACTTGATTCATGTAACAGCATTAACGTTGAAGAGAGCTATCATAACTTATTCCATTCCATAATCACTTGATAGGTGAATCCACTTTTGTACTATAGCATAAAGCATATATTTTGTCACTAAAATAGATAAAGGTGATCATCACAGTTTTTCCATGACCAAAGGAAATTGATTGTCCTTTTTATATCCATGTTTTCCTAATACATAAATTCAGCTTGATCACATATAGGTTTTAATCCCCAGGAAATTTCCAATGTTCTCATTATCACCATGAAATCCTGCAATGTGTCTTAAAACTCACCACTACAGAAACAAGAGAGAAACATAAACATTCGGTTAATGTTAACTCCATTGCCACTGGCATAAACCATAGACATTAAAGGATACAACATGCTCATCATACTAATTATTTTCCTTTTCCAAGTTTATTCTGAGATTTACAATTTTTTAAGAATTTTTGTTAGACCCACTTTTAGCCTTGGTTGTCCAAAGACTGATTTCTACTTCTCTATTTTTGGGTAAAGTAGTAACTGTGTGTGTTTATCACTATACAGAAGGTCATTCTTCTTGTTTCTTAAGGAACTAGTAAGACAACAAGTTTGATCATTCTGCTTAGAATGTAAATATCTATATATGGTACATAATCAGTAGCCTGATTTTGATGTTCTTCTGTCTGTGACTTGACTGTGAATATTGCAAGATCCCATCTTACATTTCACCTACAGTTTTTCCCTAAGGAAAGATGGTTTTAACCATATTATTATCCAATGTCCGTGGTATTCTTGAAAGTTCATATGTTATGAATATTTCACATTTTCTCCACACATCCGTTATTTGCAACATTTCTTTGGACACAAGAGGAAACAGAGGAAAGGAAGGATTCTACTAAGGAGATCTGTTCACAGAATCTTTGTCTAACTCTGCAGCTTGAAAGTTTCCTGTGTGCCACTACTGTGAATGAACTGGATGCAGGCAAGTCCTTGAGGATCTGTGACTATATGTATATCTGCGATACACACACGTTTAAACAGGGAATGCACTGTCTAGAATCTATATAGCTGTGCAAATTCTCTTCAAGACATGGAAATGTTTCCTTACTAGATAGACTACTTCAGTGTAAGCTCAATGTGAATAATTTATCTCAAAAATAGGTTTATGTGTCATTAATCTAAAGTAAAATATAAGTTAAAACAAAAATTTTATATTTAGGTTTACTTTTATCTTCTCTCTCCAGGTTATTTCATGTCGAATAACTCCCTCAATACTCCTGGGTTTCCAGGGTTTATTGCATAAATTGATAACAATGCTAATGACAATGCAGGTTTTCAGAATGAAAAGTTAGACTGGGATTCTCTAGATTACTTTTATTTGAATAAATGGCAATATCACTGGAAAATTCAGAGAACAGTAAAGCAGGACTTCAAATGGTTTCTCTCTGGATGATGAAAAAGTAGGATTTGAAAACTGAAGATACAATAGTGAGGATATCCCTACTTCAGAAAAAAAAATATGTGTGAATACTTATAAAATTAAAAGGATTTCTATTTGTAGTTATCCACCTGAGGAAAATAAATAAAACACCTACATCATATTTTGATATAAAAGATATATAATTTTATTTTATATATAAAATATAACTTTAAGTTATTACATTTAGATATTTTAGATTTTATTGTCCTGTGGTTCTTACATAACCTGGAGATCTTAAGTAACTCTTATAAAGAAGTAGATAAAATTTAAATATACATGAAATAACACGATTAAACAGATGACCTTTTAGAAAACATTCAAATGCTGTTTTCTCTAAGCCTGTCTGGATTCCTGCTTCCAAATCTTCTGAAGCTACAAGAAGTCTTTATTTCTTAAACTCCTAATGTTGCCTTGCACCACAAAGAATTGTTTGATTCTGACCTATGAGCACTTATTCATATACATATATACAATTTATATGTTATATTTGAAGGTAAAATGTTGCAGTGTGCGTAGCAGATATTTTTGGAAGATAACAATGAACAAACAAACATATTTATGACTGGTCAGTAGAAAAACTAAAATTGAGTAGTAATTTGTTAGGATGGAAAATTCAAGTGGATGTTCACAAACACTGATGTGCAGCATTTAACTAAGCTTTTATTTTAAAATGATGCTGCTTCCCTGCTTGTGAATATTAATATTCACACATCTTCCTAAGCTGTCATAACATTTATCTTCTTAACAAATCAAAAAGGCTAGCAAAACTAGCTATCAAATATTCTAGCCTCTGATCCTAGCACCCGAAAAACAATTTCAATCAGTATAATCTATATTTTATGAAAACCTGTATTATATAACCACAGCCTTAGCCCACAATAGCAAGGCTCTAAACTATTCTTGAATAAACATACAGCACGGCAGTATTTTTATTTCTTTTTTATAATGAGAAAAAGAAAGGTTTGTAGCTGATGGTGAAGGGGAGTCTAACAAACTGTTTCCAGAGTGTAATTTTCATCATTGCTGACATCACTGATTATGCTTTTACAAAACCAGTGAGTAAATATTCCATTACCTGTAGTCCGTGCTCCACAACAAAGAGAGAGGAGAATGACAAAATCAATTTTGGAAAATGGAAGACAACAAAACTAGTGTGGAATAAAAAGCTGTGTTTCTTTTTCATGGAAAGATTCCAAAAGATAGAATGAAAAGAAGAAATGAGGGAAAGCTTTCAGTGTTGACAGTGTGGTTGGACTAATAAAAATCAAATCTATAAGCAAACATTTCTAATTCTACCTTAATCTTGCAGCAAAGTTATAGACACATATGAACCATATTTTTAACTGAAAGTGAAAATTGTGTACATATGAGCATACAATTTACATGGAATGAAACATCCAAAATTAATATCTTGCACTAATTTCTGTGAAAAAATTACTGACGTCGTTCCAGGGTCAGTTATCCTGAGCCCATAGGTCAATCTGGTATCACACACCCACATCATCAACTGATGGTCACCATGACGTTATTTCTGAGATATCTTTCTTTGATGCTATCTCAAGGGAACATTTTAAATATCAGAGTCTAAAGGTGATTGCAATGTTCCTCTGATTCCCTCTCTACACAAGCAGAGTTTGTTTTTCCCTTTGGATTCCTATCTTCTTCCATGAGTAACGAAAAAACCATTTCTGCACTACTGTGCTGTCACACTTTCCTTGTAGTACCTATGGAGGTAAGACTGAAGAAACAGAACTTAGTCCCTGAATTCTGTGCCATATCTACTCAAGAATGAGGTCAGATAGAGGATGTATTAATAGGGAATGCTCCACTTTCCCCAGTTGTGGAACTTCCGTAGCAGTAATAGGCATCTACCAAAGGCTCTTTGAGTAGAAGACCCAAGATGTAGTAAAAGGAGGTCTTTCTACAGGTGATAAAGTTGGCTTTTGTGGACACTCTGTGATTTTCTGTAGTATTTTGAGGGCTTTTCAGTTTCTGGGTAATGCAATTATTAAATTACAGAGTTGCTAAGGAAATCTCCTAGAACATTCCTTCCCCGAGGTACACAGAGAATCCTAAGAAGCAAAGAAAGCAGTTAATGCCTACTTACCATGCACTCAAAGTTCATTTTTTTCTAGAATCTAATTCCTTTTCTTGCATCTTTGAGCTCATTTACTTGAAAAATAAGAAGGAAAAAAAAAATCCTCCTTAACATTCAGGAACATGTCTCACATACTATCATGTCCCTGAACGTTCTCTATTGTAAAAATCATACATCTTTTCTGACCTTGTTGTCTTTGTTTTGTTACATAAATTATTCAGTTTTGATGTGTTGTATAGGTCAGACACTGAACAAAAACCATTTCAGAGACTTAAAAAATTACGAGGAGATTTGCTTTTTTCCCCCCTGCAATCTGTTCAAATACAGGCTACTGCAGAAGTTGATTAAATACACAATATCCAAATAAAATATGCACTTTGGAATGAATTAAGTCTGTGTTAAAGTTAGAATACTCCAGGGGTTTGCAACTCAAAGAAGGAAAATTAGCCCAGAATGGATATTCCCTGCTTGAATGTGGAAAAAATAATTAGAATTTTCATTAGCAAACAAGCTCAAAGGAGCCTACCGAAGTTATATAACCACATATGGTTTCTCATATGCATTTGCCTGTCAAAAAGATATCTTTGCTTTTTTATCATATATAATTTTTTATTTAACCAGTCCAAGCAAGGTAGCTCATTCAGTATGCAACATTTTCAGTTTACCTGTCTTAAATGAAGCATAGTGGAGAACAGATTTTTATTGAACTACCGAGAGACTGTAACACAGAGCTTCATTTTAGTGACTTTGCAGATGTCTTTTTTATCCATCTCTCCTCTGTTTATGTTCCTTTAGCTGCTGTTCAGGAGAAAATATCCATTTAGAAAAACAAAAAAAATCAGGTTTTATTTTCACCATCGTTTTAACATGCCCATTAAAGTCTATGGTACACTAAATACATTGAGAGTCTGAAAATGGCAGTTTGCAGCCTTAATGAACTCCTGCACAAGGAGGTATAGCCACTGTAGATTTGCTGGTGGCAATTAGCTTTGCTATCCTTTTTTTTTATCTCCATTTTATCATCTGACACTTCTCAAACTGCCATCACCCCTAATATTTTTAGTGTCATACTTCTTTAAGGACAGACTCATAAATGATGATACCCGTATCAGGCTTATTAACAGACCTTTCCCAGACCTTTCCCACACACGCTCCAGGTAGGTAATTTCTCATCTATATTTCTTATGCCTCCACTGTAAAAAAAAACAAAACACAAAAAACCCCCCAACAAGTATGTTGGTAATCAAGGATGCTAATTTGCACTAATTCAAGAAAATACTAGTTCTTTGAATGTTATTTTAGACAGCGCCCTATCTGTAAGGAGAGAAAGCAGTCTCGTTTCCAAACTCACAATCTTCTATTTTATCAGAGTTTTATTTTATTCTATTCATCTAATTCTCTGTTATCCTTATATTCTTGATAAGAGCATAACTCATTTAGCTTTGCTGCTATCACATATTCAATTCAGATAAAAGGCAGAAAAAGTAAAATACAAAGTTACTATTCAAGTGAAAATATAAACGAAATAATAAAAAGATGCAAAAGGTATCCTCTTCCTTCATATTGTTCTTTTTTCTATCTATAATTTGAATTTCCATCCTGTGATGTTTGAGAGTGCATTCTCTCTCTCTTGCCTACTGAAAGGAAAGAACCAATGCTGAGGAGAAGATTTAATTTTTATTTATGAATATTTACAATTAAATTTGTGGTAAAATCTGCAGATTCAAAAATTAGACAGAATTTATCATGGAAAGGAAGGACGTAATGAACTAGAGGAAAGGTTGTTTTATTTTGTCCTGAAGAACATGATAGTTAAAAAACAAACATTCTCTGTTAATCTATCCAGGAGTGTCACCAAATTACTTGAGGATTTAAATTTTTGTGTTGTTTTATTTTTGTTGTTGTTGCTACTCATTTGTTTTTGGGATGTTATTTTCTTTTGGTTTTAGTTTGGTTTGGTTTTTTTGTTTGTTTGGGTTTTTTGCCTTTATAGTGTATTTCATCCTCCTACTTATTCTTTTATTGAAGTCATGATGTAGAATATTCAACATCCCTGTAACAGCCAAAAGTAGGCAATGTCCCTAATAAAAGATTATGTTAGTAACACAACTAAGGAAAAGAAGCTAAACAGATTAAAAAAGTCAAACAAGAACTCTCTTGACAAAGTTATGTTGAAAACTGCAGAAGCTACAGGAGACTTGTGGACAGAGCAGAGTCCATGTTCAAAAAGAAATTTGTAAGTATTTTTTAGAAATTCAAAACTACATTCCTCAGCATGTGGAATTATCTACTCCTTCATTCTCATGGTACCTGAAATATTTTGTCTTATAAAATCTGATTTTTGTAAAGCTAAGATATGAGATTGGGAAATAAGAATTTAAGTTTTATTCTTCTAGTTTTATCACTGCAAAAATCTGTACACCAGAGCAATGGCTTTAAGTAATTCACTATTTCTTCACCTTTTTTTTATTTATTATTGTTTATTTTATTTTATTGGTTTTTATTTTTACTTCGCTACTTTTTATTTACATGGCTCTTAGATACCACATATGAAAATCATGAGAACAGATGCCAAATTATCATTATATGGTCTCAAACTTATCTCTCAATAAAAAAAATAAATATGAAATATTAAAAGAAATCTCCTCAGGACAGTTGGGAACAACCTTGAGGAAAGGAACATTGTGGTGAGGACTCATTCCTTTCTTTCTCTTTGCAGGTTAGGATCCTCTGAAGGTTCTCAGGAGTTCCCATGTTTCTGACAAGGTGCACTGAAACTCAAGAACACGTCATAGATGTGGCACCCAGAAACTGCTTTGCAAACTGCTATATCTACTGACTGCCTCTGATAGTTGTGCTCTGGCCCTGGGTGTTATGTAGACCCATATAGAGGAACAAAACAAGTCTATACAGCATCACACAGATACCCTGCCTAACTCAAGACTGGTCAATTTTCCTGAAAGAATCCATGCAAGTGGAGGTCAGATTTCAAGTTAACCTGTGACGAATTCTGAGTGAATCATGAGCAGCTTATACAATTATGGTAGAAATCAGGTCAATGAGATTAGATCTTTGAGACATTTCAGAGTCTTTCCACTAGGCTCTGTAGGCTTTGGACTGAGTCCCAAAAACACTGAGTTTCACCAGCTGTTCTATTAGAATTGCTGTATTCAAACACATTCAGTCTTTTGTTCCATTGCTTTTAGGTATATTTGAGCTATTTATAGATGTGGTGCAGCTGTACAGTTCCAGACCAAATTCCTGCAGGTTAAATGTTCAAAAGTATAATTTAGATTCAGACTAAAATAGCTGGTAAGTTTCATTACTGGAAGATGCTGCATCACTGGAGGTCAGTTACTGAGAGGAGATATAAAACTAATGTCATACATTAAGTGGCAAAGGACCAGTGGTCATGCTTGAATGACGCATAATTCAAAGCACATATAATATTAGTGGTTTTGTATGACTGTCAAAGTCACTCTATCCAGATATGTAATTTACACAGTACTTCCCAAAATGCTTTGACTTGCACCGTATGGTATAAATGCCTTTATATGTCAACATAATAGAAACCTTCAGAGAGAGTATTTATTTTTGAATTATTAGGACTTTTAAATGCCTTCTGAATGTCAGCCTCTGTGATATAGCAAAAATGAGGCTGTGACACTAATTAACTATTTTCCCCTCCCAAAGCGTACAGTTCCAATATATTTTGGTGGGGTTTTTTTTTGTTTGGTTGGGGGAGTTTTGGGGGGTTTTTTTGTTTGCTTGGTTGGGGGGTTTTTGTTGTTTTTTTTTTGGTTGGTTTGTTTTTTGGTGTGTCTATGTTTTAGGTTGAGTATATTCCTTCCTATAGCATCAAAGTGTCCTGCGTAACTTGTGATTTTTTGGTTACTGATGATTTTCATCTGTTTGGACAACTGTGATGGTTTCACTCAGGCCTTCCTGGAGACCAGCTTGTAACCAGGAAGGAACTAGGAAAGTGATCACGGAAGTATTCCATACTATTCCTTTAGGTAACTTGAGGTATAAATAAAGCCAGCAGGAGGGACCTCGCTCTCTTCCTTTTCCGGCGAGGTTCAAGAACAGTGGGTTCCTGTCTCGGTCTGGCTTATCTGGAGCTGAGGCCTGCAGTGACTGCTGTTATCTGCCACGCGTGAGGGGAGAGCACTGGGCCATGTCTAGCCATCCTGTTTGTTCAAAGGGAAGTGGTGAGATTTTGCTAATTTACCTTCAGTTGGCTGGTTGACTTGTTTGGTCTTTGTCCCTTCTTGTACTTTTCCCTTCTCCCTCCCCCTCTTCCATTTTGGGGAGCTGTTTGGGATTTCTGCAGTTGTGGTGTATTCTCATTGTATATATCTGTCTCATATGAAATATATATATATATATTTTGCTATAGTTTTGGCTGCTTAGGTCGTTTTTTCTCTTCCCTCTCTGGGAAGCAGGTCCTTGCTGTCGGGTTTTGGGGACTTGGCGGGAAGCCAGCTCAAAACTTGCACAACAACCAAGGCAGGAAAGACCTTTTTCATCAATGTAAGACCAGCCATCAGTTAAATCATAATCATTCACAATTTGATATTAAAAAAGGCCTTGAGATTGCCTGTCTGGAAGGAGAACTGTCTTCATATTTTATCTTACAAGCTGCTCAATAAAAATAACCTCCCATTTGCCATTGCAAAGAAGGTAAAGAAATCCACAGACAATTGATTCAAACAGGAGTCTCTATGTGTCCATAGCACTGCCACTTTTTTTGGTAAGTTCACACAGGTAAGTTTTTACTAAGCAAATATTTGTGGTTTCTGTGGCCCACTGCTTCTGAATAGCTTATATTTTCTGATGACATTGATCACAGAATCACAGAATATGCTGAGTTGTAAGGGACTCACAAGGACTGTCAAGTCCAACCCTTAGCACTGCATAACACCATCCCCAAGAGTCACACCATGTGAGACTCTTGCCAGAGAGTATTGTCCAAACACTTGAACTCTGTCAGGCTTGGTGCTGTGACCACTTGCCACTTACCAGGGGAGCCTGTTCCAGTGCCCAACCAACCTCTGGGTGAAGAACCTTTATCTAATATCTAACCTAAACCTCCCCTGACACAACTTCAGGCCATTCCCTTGGGTCCTGCCACTTGTCACCACAGAGAAGAGATCAGTGCCTTCCCCTTCCTCTTCCCCTCATGAGGAAGTTGTAGACTGCAATGAGGTCTCCCTTCAGTCTCCTCTTCTCCAGGCTGAACAGACCAAGTGACCTCAGCTGCTCCTCATACAGCTTCTCCTCAAGGCCTTTCACCATCTTTGTTGCCTTCCTTTGGAAGCTTTCTAAGAGTTTAATATCCTTCTTGTGTGGTGATGCCCAAAACTGCACACAATATTCAAGGTGAGGCTGCACGAGTGCAGAGCAGAGCAGGACAATCCCCTCCCTCGATTGTCTGGTGATGCTTTGCCTGATGCCCCCCAGGACATGGTTGGCCATCCTGGCTGCCAGGGCACTGCTGACTCATATTCAACTTGCCATTGCCAGGACTCCCTGGTCCCTTTCCATGACACTTCTTTTCAGAATCTCATTCCCCAGTCTGTATGTTGTCTGTACAGTGATGATTCATTGTAAAATTGTATTGACTATCAAGTCAGAAGCATGCACAAGTTCATTAGTTAGGAGTCAAAAAAGTTAAGAAGGTACAAAATGGAAGATTTAGATTTTGGTCAGTACTGAATATCTATTAAATTTCCTTTAATTTGCTATCAATGCATACTGAGGAAGATACTGGCAGAAATAACTTTCAAACTACAACTAATGCAGTTGAGGGTATATATTAGTTACTCTTCTTATGACCATATAGAGTTTGAAAAAAAGAACAATTGCATCAAAGGAAATTTGACTATAAAGAAACTTGAGAATCCATCTAACTCATCTGCTATCTTAAGGGATTAGTTATTCCACAAGCAGTTTGTTTCACCTATTTTTAAAATCTTTGAACAGAAGATGTTTTCCTCACAAAACTGTCCTGTACTTAATAAGGTCTGTAAGAAATTGGAACGCTCCTCAGTTCTCTATTTAGATTGTTGATCCATTGGACTTTCAAAATAATCCCAAACTTCCGTAGTTTTCTCTTCACAATTCCCTGTGAAACTAGAAGTCCTAAAGAAGACTCTAAATGCCAGGGCTTACAGGGTTTGTAAAGATCTTAGTCATTATGTTATAAGTCTGCTCAAGTCCTTTACTGTCCAAAATCTAATTGTGTTTGTATGGTCTACGAACATATTTTTAGGCAAAAATGGTCAGATACAGACTAATACTATTAAACAATTATCTAAAAAATGTTTGAAAAGAATATATGTTTTACATGGTTAGAGTTTCAAAATAAAACAATCTGGATGTCTTTCTGACCAATTTCCAAAAATGAAAACTGAAGAAAAGCTTTGGATTTTTTGTCTTCTCAAACAAGATCACAGGTCTAACACAATATGAATGCACAGAAAAACTAGTTCTAATGTCTGGATACCATTCTGTTGGTGCAGAGTTTGGAGCAGGAAAGGTGAAGTAAACATTGCAGCAAGTCATTCTCTACTGCTGGGTTCAGCTCTTACAGTTCATCTCCAAGTCTTTCATGTACTTGGCAAGGAAAGGCATAATGGGAAGGTAGGGAGATGGGTGGTGGACATGGACAACACAAAAGACATAGGCTTGGAGGAAGAGGAAGGAGAGAAAAAGCAAGAGAGAATTATAAGCTGTAATCATCCAAGGTCTAATCAAACATTATATCATCTTTTACAAGGAAATCTTGTGAAAATATTTCATGAAAACAGACTTTTACCTCATTATGAAACAATTCAAACCCAGTTGAATAGCTACTCAGAAATATCAGGAAAGAAGTTTGGAAACTTTTACATGGTTTTATTAGGTAACTTTATAGGCTTTACAGTCCTAGTCCTACTCCACTGAAAAAAGTCTGCAGCATTAGTAAGTACATATCATACAAATGATCTGAATGGATCTGAAAAAATAATGTCACCAAAAAGAGGAAAATTAATGTCAAGGGAAACTTTTACAGTCTTTTTTGTCACTGATCCAAGAGAGAACCCCAAGCTGGGATGTCTAGCAATGGAGAAGTAATCACATTTGAAAGGTATTTTGAAGATTATGCACTGTAAACAGAATGGCATACAGTCTTTTTTTCTGGTATGCAAGAACTATAAACATTCTCTCATACTTGCCAGGTTGACTTAAGTGCTTCTTAAACCTAGACTGGACTTAAGGTGCCTTCTTCTTACCTTCCCTGTTGGTAAATGGTAATACAAAGGGAAAATAAATTGTGAGGGGGTTTGGTTCTTCTAACAGTAGTGCCAGGGAAAGGAGGGGGGAAAAAAGTGCAAAAAGATAAGAAGGACTAATATCCAGATCATCAAAAATGAATAAGGACAGCAGAGAAGAAGAGCAGTAAGTGCAGTGATGAAAACAGAATGGTGATACCAATCTGTCTTTCCTGTCTTTTTTCCCTAAAATATGAGACTGTTGACTGAAGTGATAGATTCAATTAACCTTCCACTTTATCCTGTTACTTACACTAACGTGCATATTTCACTTCTCTTGATGTTGACAGTAATTTATATATACATATACTTAGAAATTAGTATGGAATTATTGCATAATTATCTACTTACATAAACATAACAAAATAATGCTTAATATTCAAAAGAAATACAATTTAATTTTGTTTTGGAAAAGGAATTGCTACCAATATTTCTGCTTTTTTAAATGAAATGTTTCTATTTAACTGGCATTGGAAATACCAGACATAGGAAAGTATCTCTGCCAACTATTCAAAATTTACATTTGGATATTTAGGCCTGTAAAAAAATTCTGTATATAGCCTTAATGCTTACGTGTGTGTGAATATGTAAATATCTTGCATCATTAACATTAAATTAGTGTTTCATAAGACTTTCAAGTGAACTGCAGTTATAAACCTCTAGTTCAGAAGCATTTTATATTATGGTAAGAAATACAAGAATCCAAACTCAATACAAATTGTGATTTATAAATTAATCTTTACTGTGAAATATTCTGGAAAAGACTTGAATTATTTCCATCAGCATAAACTCAGACCATTCATTGCTCATGAATACAGGTTCTGTATTTCAAAAATTTAAGAGCATATACATCAATATCCAGCTGCAATGATTGGAAGAATAAGTGAAAAGCTAGTATGAGCATTGAAGTTTGTGACTCTCTGGTGTGTTTGTTCAGCAGTTACTTTCTTTAGAGTGAAGGATCTCTACTGTATTACCAACAAATTCAAACAACTGTACAAATAGATGAGAAAGAGGATCTGAAACATGGCGTGATTTTGAAAAAAAATTGAAGATAATCTAAATCTGTTCTTCCTGTTTGTGGCAGTTTGAGCCACATTAGAAATCTAAAATCCAATTTTCAGTCTTCTCCCCACCCCTTCCCACAATTTATCCTAACACTGGAGAGAAACTTTCAGACCAGAGGCTTCTGTAGGGGAAGGGGGAAGTATATACATTTATTTACACAAATAAATACTATACAAACTAAAGGCAACTATATATATATCACATTTCTATCAGTCAGTCCTTTCAAGCCCCTCCTTTAACTTTAGTCCAGGAGCAGCCTTTAAGGCTGATACATAACACAGTCTTTTGCTGTGGGAGTGTTCTGGGCTCCTGAACGCTCCCCCCCTCACCAAGTTCCAGTTGTTTGTTGCAGTTTCTCTCCTCACGAAGTCCGAGAAGATAGCTTTGAGTCCTTGCTCTCCTGCTGCTGGTGATCTCTCCCTCTCGGTGTCCCACCTCGGTTCATAAGCTGCTGCAGTGTAGCTTATCAAGTGTCTGCGTCCTGGAATCTTCATTCCTCCACGTCAGTTCTCGGCTGCCCCCGGTCAGCTTCGGCAGGCAACTCCCGAGCTCCTGGCTTGCCTCCAATTTAGCCTGGGATTCTTCTCCCGAGCACCGAGCCTACTTCCATGGCCCATCTCTTGGCTCAGCTTCAGTGTTGAGCCTCTCCTCCACTTACAGTGGAGGGAAAGAAAAAGCCCCCCTCTACAGCTTCACTGCAGAAAAGGAGGGGGAAGAGGGCTTGGCTGCAAAGCTTACCTCTCTTCTCTTACCTCAGGTGCTGTGAATCTCTTCCTTCACAGCACACACTCCAAATGCTGCCTCCAACTCCGGCCCAGGCAGAGTTGGGGGGCCGCAGGGCTCCCCCCTTCCCCCCAGAGGGAGCCCAGCCACCCCCTGGCCTTGTCCACCTACACACAGCAGACACCAACAGCAAAACAACCAAGACTGCCCTGCCAACCGTTTCCGGTGCTGTGATGTATGATTTTGAGCAGAAGCGAACGACATGAGTGGTGATTGGCTCTCCAGGGAACACTGTCCTGGCACCCAATCACCTCCGAGCCCCCCCCAGCCTCTCAGGGGGGCCAATTTCAAACTATGACACTGTTCAAACCAAAATGCTGCTTTGAAATACTTAAATGTCGCTTGTATTTCATCAAAAAAAGTTGAAACTATATTTTTAAAGTATTAACTCTACATTCACTACCTTCAGTACATATATTGACCTCAGAAAAGTATGCAATTGAAGATCTACTTCCTTCTGGGAGTAGCATTTACTGTGAAATCAGTAGAGTAATGACAGTTTACATCATGTGATAAGGTGCAAGATAAAATGGACTCATATCAAGGCATTAGACTTATTAGAGGAAACCATTGTAGTCCTCTGAGTGTTTATGCAGTTGCTTGAAATCCTATGGACTCTTCTTTCTCTTAAATCCAAGATTTGTCCTTGTCTCAAAGCTTCACTGCTTTTTTCCCGTCCATCTCACAGAACTTCTGTGTACCTTCCCAGTTCCTTTGCTCCACCTACCTCCATAAATACTTTGATGTTGCTTAATGTGAAATTGCTAGGAAATCTCATGCCAGCTCTGGTATCATAAACCTTAACCATCTGGTACCATGACTCTTCTCCAGTGAAAGGTAGAGAAGAGAAATTTTGATTATATTGGACCATCTTTTTGTTTTGGAAGTTCCTATCTCTATTCCTAAATGGTGGCCAGCTTTTTGACTGTAGCCACACCTAGTTGTGAGTTGAACACAATGTGGACCAGAAGAAAAAATGTCCTGAAATTGCATTTAATACAATTAATAAGGCATGAGAGACTTTTTCTAAAAATAACAATATCCAAAATAAAAGTATTGATTAATAACTAAGCTGTTGTAGGTTTAGCCTACAACAGTTGCTGAGGCAACTCCGCACCATGCAGCTGCTCACTTGCTCCCCCACTCCCAGCAGGACAGCGTAAGAGGACTAGAAAAGTAAAAGCAAATAAACTTGTGTGTCCAGCCAAAAATTGTGTAATAAGAAAGGAAGTGGAAGAAGGAAGAAAGAAAAGAAAACAAAACCACTCATGCAAAGGGAGTCACCACCTCTCATGGGTAGACTAATGCTCTGCCAGTTCCCAATCAAAAGATAGTTAACCCTTTTAAAACCCTCTCTTCTTCCTTTTTATTGGTGAGGATGACGTCATATGGCAAGTAATACCTCTTCGGTTTGTTTGGGTTATCTTTCTGGTTGTGTACCCTCACAAACTCTTGCATATTCCCCAGCCTATTCACTGAGGAGGGGAGAGTGAGAAAAGGCCTTGGTGTTGTGCAAGCGCTGTTCAGCAACTGCTGAAATATTGGTGTGTTATCAGTATTGCTTTAGGCACAAATCTAAAAAAAACATCACCATACAAACTGTTGTGAAAAAAATTTACTCCACCCCAGACAGACTCAGTGCATAATCATAACTTGCTTAAAATTTTTTATACATTTTGTTTGGCACATGTTAAAGTAATTTGTCAACTAGATAACTATAATGATTTTGATAACACTGCAAGAGATATTAGTGGAAAGAACTAAAATTGTCGCAGTCATCTTGAGGCTGACTGTGGTACTGACTTAAATTTCTTCAGATTACTTCATTGAGAGTACTCGTTTTACTTAGGTCTCATGAAGATGAGAAAATTTACCAGAACACTACTACCTGCTGATCTGTTTTAGAATCCTTGAGATTTTCTTAAAATTAAAAATATATGTGCACATACTTATGTGTATGTGCACACAGATACACACTCACACTCGTATATATATATATGTATATGAGTATAAATAATATATCTTGTAAGGTTCACCCAGAAACTCAAAATTTATTCAGGAATACTGCAGATCATATTTTGTCATTTGAAAGGCAAGTAAAGAGTTTAAAAGTTGATTTACAAAAATCTACTGGTGCTAGTCTTGAAGAAACTAAAGATTTGTAACAGACTTGCATGAGTGCCGCTAGGTTAGAACTTAATCCAGTAGTATTTGTAAAGCATTCAACTGGCAAAATGCTCAAAATTCTTAGATAATCCAGTAGAATAAATTAATAGAGGACACTGATTGTCAGGACTGTGCTGTGAGGAAATTGTGACTTTTGAAAACCCATGATGCCTAAACATTTTAGAGCCTGACTAGTCTGTGCTGTCATCATTAGAAAGTGTAACATTGGAAGGATTTTAACAGATAACAATCTGCTAAATTTTCTATCTCACTGCTGTTGACAATTTACCTTGCCCTTAACCAGTGCTGCATGGTCAAAACCTGATAAAACCAATTACATCACTAAGAAATTGTGGGAGGTTTTATATTTCATTCTTTCTTTTCAATTCTTGAACATATTACATAAATCCCATTTATAGTTGTAGAGCACAGAAGTCAGTCCTTCTCTACTCTTGTGCAGACCCTAAAGCTGTCTGTGGAGTAGCCATTCCACTTCAGTGGAAACAATTGTTCATACACAAGGTTATTATAGATACCATCTGGGTTAGTGGTAGAGAATGACACAGTTTAAATGATGGGTGAAAATGTACTGCAGGATAGGTGAAAATTTAAAAATAATATAACATTGTGAGTGACTTGCTCTAAGTGTTAAAGATCCTCTGGCATAAATTTCCTTGCCAAAGATAGAAGGACTTTATGTTTGGCTACCTTCAGCTTCCACTAAGGAAACCAGCTGCAAACAAAGTATACAATTTGAATACATTTTAAATGGGGATTAATTTCAATGCTCTTATGGTGTGCTATTTCAGAAATGAGTAGCGGGGTACCTTGGTGTTTTTCCACCATTACAAATCCCCATGACTGAAGGCAAGTAGCTTGTAATGAATGACACATTCAAGGTAAAGTGAGATTGCTACCTGCTGTTCCAACTGGTAAAAAAGAAAAGCAGCTAATTTATCTTGCTTTTTTATCACACACTTTAACAGATGAATGAATAACTCACCCAAAATTTGCCATAAAACCACGCATTTTCTTAAAGTTATATTTTTTATTTGCAGGTTAGTTTCTTCTGCAATTATGAAATATTATTTTTCTTTACTAAAATTCCTAGATACTTTGAAAACATGTATTCCCTTTAGCACCTGGCAGAAGAATCAGACTATACTCTTTGGAAGGCAAAAAGGGGAAAGAATTTATCCTACCTAGGCAAAAAATTAAGAAGTGGTGTTCTTTGAAGATGGAACAGGTTTGGGGATCCTAGAATACTTCCCTCCTTGACCTGAATATTCCCTTTTTACTGGTAGAAAGATAAGTGTAGCAAGAGGGCTGCAGAGACTCTCTCCAACATATATCCTCTACGCCTATATTTTCTCTCTCTCCAGTGCCGCTGTGATCCCTCACACAGCAAGCATTACACTGAATCACTGAGGCAGGTATACCTTACAGCCCCTTTGCACAGGTAAATTTAATTAATTGTTTTGCCAAATGGTTCATCATCCTTCAAGAAAATGTGACTGTTGAACTCTATGACTTTGATATTGTAAACAGCAAATGTTCAAAAATTAATTTCCATAACAGGAGTTGCAAAAACCTTGTAGAATTGAAAAGAAACATTATTCTGTTTTTCAAGATATTAGAGGTCATATTTTCAAACTTAATTACTAGACCCACAACCTAAAGTTCTTATTTAAAAAATATATTTGCATGTAAATTAACGAATATTACAAACTCTTATAGATTAAATAAATTATTGTTTTAAGAAGGACATTAGACATGTTGAGACTTATAATGAAGTCATGCAAAATGATGAATGATAATCAGTATTTCTACTGGTTTTCCATTTCACAGAAAGTTAATTCTGATACATTTTCATAAACAAAGTATTCCTTTTCTGGAAATGAAGAATTATGTAAGTCTCTGCATTTCACATTAAATTCTTCTTAAGTACTTTGAATAAAGCTTGTAAAATAAGAATATGATATTCTGATGAATTGTATTGTAAATGAAAGAGAGTATTGTAAATGAAAGAATAAAAATATCATCTTCTCACACCAGAAAAAAAAGTAGAAGGGTGAATTTTGGGAGTGCTTGATGTATTACTCTGAGGAAAGAAAAGATGAGAATTACATTTGTAATGTTGTATTAATCATTGCTGTTGGAGCTTTTTTAGCCATTGTCATGCTTGATCCTCAGACCCCAGGGAAACTCTAGACCGGTAATAGTTTGTCTTGCTTAGTCTACATCCAGGAAAGAAGTAATCTGAAGCTTACACACAGTTTTATACTCCATGCTGCAGGTTTCCATTGTGTTGACTGTTACTGACAAGAATCAGAGTGAAATGCTGATGAAGAGTGGACCACTGTTGTCAAAGTGCAAAACCAAAAACTTCCTACAGCACTCCTTTTTAGTGTGTGCTTGAGAATGAAGAGATTGTTTCTATCATTATTAATATAAAGGAAGAGCACATTATTTTGAAAATTAGAATCTAATCTCTTTGTAAAACAGTAAGATAATTGTAAGAAAATTGACTGCAAATGTAGTGGCTGTGTAAAAAGCTATATATTGACAAAACATTACTTCACAAGAAAAAGCAGCAGTATAATTAAACTACTATAAATAGTAGCAGGCATATTAAAATTTTCTGGCATCCTTTCACTCTGCTCCTAACTTGCAGCAAAGATTTATAAATGTGAGTTTTTTAAAGCATTTCCCCAGTACTCCTTGATAGTAATTGTATTCACCATTACTGACAGTACATCTGCATCAGTACAGAATATACGAGTGCTATTTCTTTGAATGCCTCTTCCTTTGATCACTGCTCCTCTAAATAATATAGGAGATTGCCAAGATTTTTCTCTAGTGTCAATTTATCACAAAGAAACCACCATTGCTTCTTATAGGTTTTAACTGATGCATTCATGTGGAAGCCTGATTTTATACCACAACTATTGCTAAAATGCAGTGTTACCAGGCTGAAATTCAAGAGTGGATTTCTCATGCATTGAATAGAGTTACAAAATTTATTCATATTTAAAAATTCCTTAAAATGTGTGAGCTCATATTTACGTATCACCTTTGAATTATACTATCTCTCAGATACTGTAATACTTTTTATTTTGTGGAGTTTTTTTACTATTTTTATTATTTTCTAAACCTCCCCTCCCCCTGTTTTTAATACTATTCTCCCACTGCAGAGCTTTCAGAGGGAGACATCTATTTTACATTTTATGGCCCAGTACGTGACATGGAAGCCAAACTCCAACAGCATTCTCAAAGAAAGCCTCTGCTGTTTGTCTACACTATTTAACTTTAACCTTTTTGCACGTGATATTATCCAGTAACTGCCTGAAACTTTAAAAGCAAAGCAATTAACATAAAATCGAAACTGGGTAGCAACTCAAGAAGTGAAAGACAGAAAGCCAAATAAATGTATAAGCAAGTCTACATAAGTACTGCATACTTTTGAAGCTTTAATTTCTGGTTACCAGACAACTGCATAGAGTGTTAAGAAACCTACAGGAAAAAAAAATTCTTTTATTCTTCTATTTCTAGGTATGCGTTTTTTTAAGTCCAAGGGGATAGTACAATATGGGTAAATAAAATTCATTTAACTTCACAGAGATTAAAAATTCAATAGCCCCAGATGGTACAGAAGATTAAGAAAATCAGAATTTATACCAAATAATACACTTTTTTTCATATTACTGCTAAAGTTTATTTTACTATCCTTTCATAAACCATATAAGGCATCTAGAGATATAATATATATTTTCCTTATCTCCTGATAAATAGAATTTCAAAAGAATATGAAAAATCAGAAATTGCAAATATAAAGACATATTAGGTTGTGTTATTTCTGTCTTTCATAAAGTACTACAAAAATGAAGTGACTAGAAGCTTATCACTTAGATTAAGTCTTCTATGAAATTGCACATGTAGTCAAGAACACAGCTTTGTTTAAATATTTTATACACATATGATCATACATCTTCCATGGGAATAAGGGCCTACTGATTCAGTATTTTCAATCTCCTCAAAGTTTAAGTGCTGAGTAACTAGAACTTTTTGCCTAAGAAGGGAATGTAGGAAATTAATGTTCAACATGACATATAACAATATCTACGATAAGGAGGTATACAAAGGAAGTTGTTCTTAATTAGAAATGGAAACACATGATCAGAAATTGATTTTATAGGATCGTGGTCCCAGTTGACTGGAAGCTAGCAAATGTTGTCTCAATTTTCAAGAAGGTCAAGAAAGAGGATTTCAGAAAGTACAGGCCTGTCAGTCTCAGGTAGTTATGGAGAAGATTATTCTGGGAAGTATTGAAAAATTCCTGAAACAACACTGTCATCAGTCACAGCCAGCAGAACTTCATGAGAGGAAAGTCCAGCTTATCAAACCTGATTTTCTTTTATGACCAGGAAACCCACCTAGTTGATCAAGGGAAGCCCATTGATGTAATCTTTTTGAATTTCAGTAAAACTTTCGATACTGTCTCCCACAGGATGCTGCTGGACAAACTGTCCAGCACACAGTTGGATAAACACATCATGTGGTGGGTGAGCAATTGGCTCATGAGATGAGCACAGAGTTTAATTGTGAATGGGGTGACATCAGAGTGATGACCTGTCACTAGTGGGGTTTCATAGGCCTCCATCTTAGGTCCTGTGCTCTTCGACATCTTCATAAATGACTTGGATGCAGGACTGGAAGGGATGCTGAGCAAGTTTGCAGATGACACAAAACTCAGAGGAGCTGTTAACTCCCTCACGAGGGGAAGAAGAGGGGCAGTCACTAATCTCTATTCTGTGGTGACCAGTGACAGGACAAAAGGGAATGGTTTGAAGTTTTGTCAGGGGAGGTTTAGGTTAGATATTAGAAAAAGGTTTTCACACAGAGGGTGATTGGGCACTGGAACAGACTCCCCAGGAAAGTGGCCATGGCACCAAGCCTGATGGAGAAGTGTTGGGACGATATGCTGGGGCACATGGTGTAGCTCTTGGGGATGGTGCTGTACAGGGCTAAGGTTTGGACTTGATGAACCTTGTCAGTCCCTTTCAACTCAGTATATTCTCTGATTCTTTAAACATAAAATCATAGAACCATAGATTCCTAGAATGGTTAGGGTTAGAAACGACCTCAAAGATCATTTAGCTCCAACCCCCTGCCATGGACAGGGGCACCTTCCAGTAGACCAGGTTTGAGGAATCATAAGCTTTCTTGAAAGTCTAATTTCTCCTTTGAAATGCTTGAATTGTATTTTTGAGTTAAGGTATGTGAGAGATCTTCCCTCATTTAGTAAATGTCTTTGTATCAGCTGTGTACAGCTGAGAAAATACAGAGTAAAATGCAATTCAAATGTATATCTAAGCTAATAAAAAAATTCAGAAATTTGGAATTAAAGCTGGCCAAGGATGTCAAGAAAAACAAGAAGGGCTTCTTCAAATATGTCAATAACAAAAGGAAAACAAAGGATAGTGTGGGCCTAGGACTAAATGGAGGGGGTACCCTGGTAAGGAATGCAGAGAAGGCAGAGCAACCCAGTGCCTTCTTTGCATCAGTCTTCAGCGACAAGAGCAACCTTCATCAGGTCTCCTAGCCCAGAAGACCAGGATAAAGAATATTGGAAGGAAGAGTCCCCCTTGGTCAAGGTGGAGTGGATTAGAAAACACCTAGGAAAAAATGCTTGCAACATGTCTGGGTACTAAAGAGCAAAATACCACCTCTAGGAATATAGACAACTGTTGCCTTTAGATCCTTCTTATATTTAACAATGACCAGGATTAAAGATATTACTAAGACATATCCTGGTATGAGTTCCAGCTCATATGTAGTGCTTTTGCTAAATTATCATAAAAAAAAACCCCAAACATGACCCCCCCAAACCAACCAACAAAAACACACCAAAAACCACAAACAAACAAACCTGAAAAAAAATCAGAAAAAAGAATCATTGTATCTCTAAACAGAAGAGTAATATAAATATTAACAAAAGGAAAGCTGGGAAAAAGAAAAATATCCATACCTTTTTGAGGGATTGTAAATCACATTTGCTTATGTTCTTATATTTTATTTGATTTTCTCCTACAAGTCCTACAGAGTATTATGAAAGGATGAAATATAAATATTTCCATTGGATTTAAATGTGATCTTGAAACAGATGTAATTAAACTAATAATAATAAATAAATCCTTTAGGATTTTATATTGTTTGCCCAGAACTATTCTAACACAGTTAATGCATCGGTTGCTTAAGTTAAAAGAGATTTTCCTTTTTCTAACAGTCTGGAACTTTCGCTGTATGAGACTAGGATCCATTCTCTCTGATGCCAATGAAGGCTCTCTCTGCTGGAGATACCACATTTGTCATTGAATCCTGATTGCACTTACATAGGAGAAACATGCCGTATCTGGTTCCCCTTAATATCAGCGATGGTTTTGTCAGCAATTTACAAGGCAGGAGGTGAGATAGGACCTAAGCACTGCCTTCGTGGTGTTAACTTCCCTCATCTCCTGCTGCTTGCTAAAACAACCTTGAAGTTTAATGTTCACAAATCCCACAGGACTGATTCCAACATAGGAAGGTAAAATTTGGTTATGCATATGCCAATGGTATACAAAAGCATTCAGCGGGATTTTACTGAATGTGCAAACCCTGGGACAGGGTTGTTGACTGAGCATCTACTAGCCCATATTTGTCAGTAGTCATGGAGAGAATTTCGTTCACAAGAATTAAATTAATAACATCAGCAAAGGAGCTTTAAAATCAAAGATAACCAGCGTAAAAGGTCCTTTGTGCAGAATCACTCTGCTGACAATAATAATTGAGAGAAATAAATTTATTCTTTTTAGGTCAGCTGTCTCCCTTGTAAAACACAAAAAGGATATTTGATTATGTATTCTGTGAATTGTAGATTGGGTAAGACAGGACAGACTGATGTCCCACCAGAATAAGATTTCTGGTATCTCCAGCTTCTGTAGGTGTTAAATAGCTCCAATTCAAACACCTTCAACAACCATGACTTTCCATGCCAGCAGCCTACATTATTTGAGGTGCAAGATAGACTACCCACCCTCCTTAAATGGAAAGCTTCTCTTTTGGTTGTGTGTCTAAACCAAAGCTCGGGTCATATCTGCGTGGTACCACCTGTGCTCTTTGTGGAGTAATGTCTAGAGAAGATAATGATTATGATTTAATCTTAGAAAAGAGAATGAAATACAATCTTAATCATATAGAACTCTTAGTATTGAGTTGAAAGAGGTCTAGAATATTCTTTAATGAGGGACTTCTAAAAACAATAAGTAATTCCAAAACATTCTGAATGGCTTTTATTTTAGCCAACATATCAGCTTATGAGGATGAGGACAGGTGGGTGAGCACTGCTTCTGAGCTCTTGATCTTTCCTTTAATCTGACTCCCATCGATCACTAGACTCTCTATGATTTAATTTCTTATTAACAGCATTGAATCATGAAAAACAGTCACCTTCACAGACATTTTGGAGTCAACAGCTCTATTCTTTGTTTGTGCACAAGAAGATATATTATTGTTGATAAAAGTTTGGATTTCACCTTGACCAGATTTTCTAAAAAGTGTGCTAAAAACTAATTTGAGCGATTTGAGGACTTCACTGGTATTTTGAATAAGAGTCAAACAACCTCTGAATTATGCTATGTTTGTTTTAACAAAGCTTTTCTCCATAGATACAACATATATCTGAAATATGATTGTATAATGTGAAGTTTAACAAGGAAGTACGAGGATTAAAATATGCAGTTAAAATATATGGTTAACAGTGATGTAAGTATTGAGAGGACAGTTTCCAGTTTGTCATTTTGTTTGGTTACATTCTTCCAGTCTAACCTGGATAATGTGTTACCTTACTGGTGGTTTGCCATTTGAATTCTATGAGGTACACATAGGTCTCCAAGTATTGACACTGAGAAATTGCAATTATTATTGAGTTGCATACATTTCATTACACTGATATTTATTTTTCTCTCATGAACTGCAATATGTAGCTGTGATCTTCAACTCAGAACACACCAAAGTTTTTAAAGAACTTGAACACATAACTGAAGTCACATTGCAATAACTCTAATAAATTACACCTGTGAACTCCTCTCTGGTTTATTTATATACTGTATCACAGGTTATTAACAGAAAATAACCCACTGAGATGCAACATTATTGTTTACAGTGAGATGCTGGTGGTGACAGCAGGAATATAAAACATAAAATCTACAGAGAACATAGAACTAATAAAAAGACAAGGGTCTATAAACTAGACAAAAAAGCCAAACCGAAGCCAACTGTGAAGGCAAAAATAAAACAAAATAAACTTCCATCATAAAACAATCAAAATCTGCCATATATTTCTAGATAACAGAGAGCACAAATACCCATTGAGCTTGAATACTTATGGGGGTCAGGAAATCTATGTGCTATTCAGAATCAAAACTAGATCAGCAGAACATATCTCTCTGAAAAGCTGGTTGTGTCTACTTCACTATAGCAAATGAAAAGGATAAAAAAGAAAAATTTATGTTACCAGGGGAAAACAGCAAGAGAAAAATGAAAGAGAAAAATATTGCTGGCCACCTCTTGAAAATCCAGTCCTGTTTCTCATCCTCTGAACCAATATTCTGTGGTTCATACAATGAACTCTTTGAAATTATATCCCTATTCCTCAGATCTATTCCATTATCCATTCACAGAATATCTCCACAATTACTCTGAAAACCTTATCTACCCTTACCAGTGTGATGTGTCTTGGTTCAGACAACACGGAGTCACACAGCACCCCTTCCCTTAAGAGTGGACTCTTAAGGAGTTCGAAGGTTTTATAATGCGGAACGCATTATTCCTTATTCTTCTTTTGATTCTGGCTGCCCATAGTAAAATACAATAAACTAATTTTAGCCAGTACAGGTACTGCTGTCTGGGCTAATCACTGACCTGCTGCATTAATTCTCCATAGTATGTAGCAAGTGCAAATGAGATCATCAGGTCCCCAAGAGTCATTTCACTGAGGGTCTGCCCTGGGTGGATGCCTTTCTGGCATTCTGTAGCTCTGGCAAGGAATATTCCTGTATGCATCTGAAGGGAATCATCATTGTTACGAATAGCTTCAGTTTATGTATCAGCTTCATGCTCACCTCTCCTAATGAGCAGAGGTATCTGATTTATTCGCTTCTTTCTGGGTTTAAAGTCATTGATTATAGCAGTTGCAGTGGAAGTGATATACAACCTGCAAGTCATACAAATCCCCTGTGAGATTTTCCAAGGAGAATACCATCATTCTTGTATATTTTTGGGGAAAATCTTCCCCTAATATTTACTGAAAAATAGTGGGCAACAATTCTCTGCACTATTTCCTGTGAACCTATATGCAACCAATCTGTATAGGGATGATTAGTTCTCACATTCTAAAAATTATATATGAAGATGATTAGTATCATCTGATTCCTTGCCACTCTACCAAACACCATAGCATCTTCAGCAAATCTTGGAAGTTAACTGATCTGGTCCAAAGTCCTTACTGCTTGCCTTTCCCTTGGGATAGTGTTAATATGTAATGTAACCTGCCCTTTGTTCCACTTCATCCAATATATCTTGCTCTGAATGTGAACTTATGTATTTAATTATCAGTAATAATTTTAATTTTATTAAAAAGTAACAAATAAAACTTATTTTTGTCTGTTGTGTCTTAAGTAATGATATGGAAATTGAACTTTAATAGCCAAATCAGAAGTGGCCACCTAATCTACAGTATAAATCTATTTTAATTTATAATGGACATTTTTGCTTAGCTCATACGTATCTGGTGCATTTAAAAGAAAATAGAAAAAAAAAAGGCACTTACAAAAGGATACAATGGTCCCTGAAGACACAACATCTCATTTTCAATTCAGTTGACAAGAATACTAATTACATTTTCACATATACAGCAGCATTCAGCTAAGTTATTTATTCATATCCTTAAGACCCAGAATGTCTCGCAGGTCACTGCCAATAAGCACTACCTTGAGAATCTCAGACAATGGTATACAAAGAAAATTAGATGTAGAACTGCTGAAAACAAATCTCTCACAAAGAAGATAAACCTCTGAGATTTCTGTCTTTGCTATATGACTGAGTGAAAAAACGTACTTGCCTCCATGAACTAAACAAAAAAAACAAACCCATACCTTTCAGAGCATAAAAGAGAAAGGAGGGGAAAATGAAGGGAAAATATACAGGGTGACCTGCAAATCCTAAAACATGTGATTATAAATGATACAGAGAAGCCAGGTGTCAACATGCCAAACAAGAAGCTTCATCCTACTATTATCTCTCTTTCATGTATGTGTTGTGCTCCGTTTCACTGATCCTGAAATAAGGCAATGAAATTTCAGAATAATTTTCAATATTTTTTGTTTCCTTTTTTCATTACATTTGGCATTCAATTAAAACCTGCATATTTCACAGCACGAAGAGAGAAATTAGGAAAAGGAGGAAAGATGGGAAAAATCAGGACCTTTAGTGATATTTGTTGTCTCTTCTGAGGAATAGAAGCTTCAACAATGTGCCTTTTAAACACAACAGCAACAAATTAAGACTCAAATAATAAGTTTAAACCACAGCCATGTTGGATGGCATCCTGTCCTTCAGATGCGTCGACCACACCACTCAGCCTGGTGTCATCTTCAAACTCAATGAGGGTGCACTCGATCCCTCTGTGTATGTCATTAAATGAAGATATAACACTGCTCCCAATACGGACTCCTGAGGGACACCACTTGTCACTAATGTCCATTGGGATGCCATTGACCACTCCCTTCTGGATGTGACCATCCAAACACTTTATTATGCAACAGTCCACTCATCAATTTCATCTCTGTCCAATTAAGAGAGAAGGAAGTTGTGAGGGGCTGTGTCAAAGGAGTCCAGGCAAATGACATCAGCAGCCCTTCCCTTGTCCACTAGTGGAGTCACTCCATCGGTAGAAGTCACTTGATTGGTCAGACAGGACTTGTCCTTGGTGAAGCTGTGCTGGCTGTCTCAAATCACCTCCATCTTCTGCAAGTGCCTTAGCAGAGCTTCTAGGAGGACCTGTTCCATGACCTTCCCAGGCACAGATGTGAGGTTGACAGGTCATAGTTCCCCCGGTTCTCCTTTCTACCCTTTTTAAAGATGTGTATGATGTTTCCCTTTTTCCAGTCATCTGGGACTTCACCTGACTGCCAAGACTTTTCAAATATCATGGAATGTGACTTGGCAGCTACATCAGCCAATTTCCCCAGGACTCCGAGGTGCATCCCATCAAGTCCTACAGACTTGTGGGACATGCAGGTTCATCGAGTGGTCATGAAACTGATCTTTACTTACAGAGGGAGGGACTTCGCTCTCCCAGTCCCCATCCTGCTGCCAGTTGCCAGTGAAGACTGAGGCAAAAAATTTGCTGAGTAGGTCAGTCTTCTCCTTATCTGTTGTTACCAGTTTTCCAGCATTGTTTGTCAGCTGGGGTACACCTTCTTTGACCTTCTTTTTCTGGTTAACAAACCTTTAGAAACCTTTCCTGTTATTCTCTACATCTCTTCTCAGGTTCAGTTCCAGCTTCGCCTTGGCCTTCCTCACCCCATTCCCTAAAAACCAAATCAGATCTCAATACTCTTCCCAGGTTACCTGTCCTTGTCTCCACTGTCTGTGCGTTTGCTTCTTTCCCTTCAGTTTGACCATCAGCTCCCTACTCAACCATGCTGGTCTCTTGCCTTCCTTGCCTGATTTCTTGCTCCTGGGGATTACTAGTCTTGCACTCTGTGGCAGAATTCCTTAAAGAAATGAAACAGAGCTTAAAACAAGTGACATATTTTGGCATTGTATGTTATTAATAACAGCAGAGTTGAGGAAACAACTCACTGTATTTCAGTGGGGTAATTTGTGGAATGAGCTATTGTCAATGTAATGGTAGCAGAGTCAAATTCACGGGCTATGTTTACAATGTGCTACATTGTTATGTAAAATGTGGTAAAGTCCTATCAAGATTGCTTTCATGAGAGAATGCAGAATGAAGTATCCTCTAAAGTCAAAGTAAGGCAGCCTGCCAGATAGTCCACCTTCCAATATGGAACCTATATATCTCATTTGCCATTCAGGACACACAAGATCTTCTGACATCTGTGTTGCTCCTTGCTTCACCAGGTGCTACTGCACACCACCTCCTTCCCTCATTGCCCATATTCATTTTTCATGATCTCCCATTTTTTTCAAGTTATTATTTATGCAACTGGGGAATGACAAAAGATAGGGCAGAAAATCTGACACTGATCAGTGTGTCAGGATAGGCACAGCCACTGCTGGAGACCATAAATAACTTCAGGAGGTCATTTCATCTCACAAGTCAAACTCTCCTGAATGCTGTAAGTCTCAAGTCTTATCTGAAATCATAGTATGGGGCATGGATAGAAGCATGAAAGCTTTATTTATGAGAAATGACCAAGACAGTCTTGTCACTAGTAAGACTTAGACTGATGTTGCAGCCATGCTAAATGTACGCCCACCAGCTCACAATTGTTCTGAAATTGCATGACAGACACTTACTGGAGAAGTTTAAATTCACCTTTTTGATCTCTTACAATAACCCAGCACAGGACTTGAAACAGAAGAAATCTCAATTCCAGGTTGCCAGTTCAGATTATGTGTAGGCAGGCTGGTTTTGATACAGCTGTTTGGCATTAGCTAGTCTGCTAAAGGTGACACTGTCAAGAAAACATTAAGGAATTTTGTTAGATTTTCAACTCCTGCTGGTTATCCATCTGGCTTAAGGTGCCCTGACATTGCTTTCAGAACCGGACCAACTAGTGTGAACAGTGCTATCAGAATCAGGATGGTCTGCTCTACATTATCCAGTTTGGGCAAGTGTGGGAACAAGCTGAGCCAGCTGAACCTGCAGTTCAGCTAATTAGGACCAAAAAGGACTGTCAGCCTTGACCAATGTTTTGACAGAGAGAGTGTTGTGTTCTCAAAGTTGAAAAACACTTGATAGTGTGCATGGTTTACCATGACTGAAAACAGTCCCAGAATGATAGTGTGATTGTGTGAAGTCAAAATATTAGGTCAGCAAAAATCCTGGGAATTCTGGTTAACTGAATGACAACACCAGTTGCTGTTTACCAAATAACACTAATAAAAGGGAAACACAGTGAGATACCTGTGGACAAATCCCTAAAACTGAATCATGTGTGTGCAGTCCCATTCAACCATCGCCAATATGCAAGGACAGTGGGACACAATCCCAAGGAAAAAGCTACTACATTACTAATGAAGGCACTAGTGTTCACTGATCACTGTTTCTAGGAGGGCATGCAGAATGCCATTTCCTCATCAATAACCTTTATACACTTCATTCATACAGCCCCGCTGGGGAAAATTTATGCTGTTCCAACAGTAGATCCTAAACTAATTCTCCTTCCCCCTCGTTTTTCTTTCATTTTCCCTGCTCTCCTGAAGCAGACTCTACAGCCTGTTCCCACAACATCAATAAAGCATCCTAGTTTCATTGTTGAGCCCTAATTGCAGTTTTCTGTCTCTGTTCTTGAATAAAATCTCCCTAAACAACTCTCTTTTCATGGAGGAAAAGATGAGGATTGCTTATAATCAAGGTAATTTTTAGTCTTCTCCCAATAACTCTGACATAATGCATTGCATAATCAATATATAACTGTAAGATCTTATATATACTATTTCACTTTCTGCATCTGTCCAATAAAAAGACTATTACAGAAAAGATACACATTTAAGCTTAACTTCATATATGAATGTCTTATCTATCTATACCCATGATTCAGTCGTGTTCCTTTGTGCACAACAGTTAGCATGAGTTGCAGAACCTTTCTGAATTCCTCACTTCAACATAATATTCTCTGGGATTCTAGCATCTTGGTTTGTTGTGGAAGGTTTTTGTTTGGTTTGTTGAGGGTTTTGTTTAATAGAATTTAATTTTACTGTAGCTTAGTTTGATTTGCTTTTTTTGTTTGTTTGCTTCTTATACTTTATTGGTCTTTTAGGGGTGTAATAAACCTGTTGTAGACTGAACAAATATCTCCTTCTCTAAGTGGTACTTATGACCCCATTTGCCAATGGTAGAGCCTTAAAGAATTCCAAAAGAGTATCATATAAACTGAAACATTTCTAAAGAGAGAAATCGAACCAAACCCCTTTGTTTTTAAAAACCCTAAACAAACAAACTAAGATCATTAACAATAGTTAGTGAACTTCATAGTTCTTTATAAAGAAGTTGTGACTACAGAACACACCTTATGAACAATCCTGAAACATACACTTTTTCAATACTCTCTGCCTCACAGACATACGCACACATAAGAAAAAAATCAAAACCAAATACTTGCATACACAAAGCTTGTCCTTTCCATACAGACCATATTTGATTAATGAGGCCAGCTCACATTAGTCACAGTTCTTTCAAGAAAAACTTTGATATAGGCCATCTGTTGGAGTTAAAGACTGCATATGCAGGCTAAAGCTTTAAGCAAAGTATCCAGAGAGATAAAGAACACAAAAGCAGGCTGTCTTATGTTCCTTAGTTCCTTAGTTCCTCTAATTTGCTAAAAAGTGCTTTGACATCAATAAAAGCAAAACCAGGGTGACATGTCCTCCACTGTTTCTCAGATAAACCTTAAATTCAGATCCTGCATTGTTCTTCCACATATTCAATAAAATGGACGCATTATGAATTTGGGGGTTTTTGTTTTGTTTTGTTTTAAGTACAGTGTTAAAGGCATGCAGTCTCTGTTTAAAAATACTGGGAATCTCCAGCTTTAGGCCTTTAATTTTTTTCTAAGTCAGTAAACATTGTACATAGGAGTCACCTTCCTGCTTTCCTGTATCAGGCACTCTTCATACAAGTCATGATCCATATAGCATGATCCATATAGCCATGTCCAGATTACTGTGAACCCTGCTGTTAACCCTCCTGTCACCTTATAGTGAGAAGCCTGATCATCTTGCTTTGCTATGAACTAGAAAAATTGCTCCACATGTGGCAGCTTAGGGAGGGTGGAGAGGGAAGGGACATGTGAACTTTTTATGTGGACCAGGTTCTCTGATTTTCTATGTTGGACCTTCTGTAAGACAGACTCACAGAACTCCATCTGCAGAGTCAACAGTGCACATGTGGATGTCCAGGAGGGAGATCAATAAGCCAGAGTTTTCAGGCTTTGATACATAACAGGTGGAATGTTGCCAGTTGCCCTAAAGACATCCTTACAGCTGTAAAAATTGTTCAGAGAATTTGGCTTTGAGAGTACTTGTGTACAAAGTATAAATGCAGAGAGTAAACACATATTGGATTTTTTCCCTTTCAATCCCCAAAAGTTCTGCAAATAGCTTGTGACTTTTCAATTGGAATTACTCTGAATATTCTTATCAAAAATTCTGCCATAATGAGGTCATTTTGAAATGCTAGATAGATAGTTTGGCTGTGAATGTACACAGAGGACACAAGGGTAAGGTTCTCTTCTGTCTTAAACTTATTAGCTCTTGAAATCAGGCTCATAATTTTTCTGTGAACATTTCTTAATCAATGAAAATTCTGATTAGTACAATATTTTGGAAAACAAGTGTGAAAATAATGTGAACACACTGTGTAGATTGTTCAGGTAGATTTTGATGCTTACTGCCCTATGGTATTGTTTCTGTATCACATGATCATAGTTTACTGTGGAAATGCTTTTTTTTTTTTTCCTGCCTTCCAGCTGCTAGTGCCTGCAGTGAAATGCTTACTTGTCATCCTTGACATATTTTGTTCAAACAAAGAACACCTTAAACCTCCTTTAGGGTGTATTTGTTACATGGGACAGTTGGTAGAACAAAAAGGAAAATTGGTTGGAAAGAAATAGCGTTTTTAAGTGGGCTGAAGAATTAGGCATTAAGTATAAGATTTCCCAGCATTTTCAAAGTAATATTTCATGGAAAGTACATAGCAATAATCAAACTTGAAGAGAGAGGGGAAAAAAGAACAAAAAACAAAAGCTGTCTAAGCAACAGCTGTGGCTTGGGTAGCTAGGAGGATTTAGAGAATCAACAAGACCTGTAAAGGTCACAAATCCTTTAAACAAATGGTGGGCATACCTTGTCAGCTGTATAAATACAGCCTCTTTTTCTGGTTGTTTCTTCCACTCATAAGTTAATTTTTTAGTTTTTATGTCTTGCATCTTATTAAAGCAAAAAAACATGTATTACTTCTTTTATTTTTCTTCATTATTTTTCCTTCTTTCTCCTCAGGTGTTTACTGATACACTACTTTTATCAAGGAGAGTAACAAGGGACAAAAATGCTAAACTTGACACAATTATTTAGCATGAGATTCTTAATTAAGTGCTCCTCCAACATTCTTAGCAATGCCGGAAATGAACTAAGGCTGATTCAGAAAGGAGACTTTATCTAGATAGATTACACCGCTACACCATCTCAGGCACGATAGCAAATTTTTAACATCTCCACTGTGTTTCGAAAACATGTAAATACCTTCTGACCAAAAATAGAGAGAGGTCAGTGCAGACACCTGTTTCAGTTTTATGCCAGAAGGAGAATATTGAATGCAATCCCCGCTGCTGAAATGAACTGTATTCTCCTGTGTTCATGCTATGTTCTCTTTGCTTTCCTCTTTGCCTCCTTCATACCCTGTTAAATCCTGTATGCTCATATACATTTATCAATCCTAATCCACATCTTTGTGAATTTCCTGAACTCATCTGACAGCTGCTTTCCCAAGACCAAGTCTACAATGTATTCAGATAAGAATGGACTGGTTCAGAAAGCTGTAATAGTTTCATAAAAAAAAGTTTCTACAAAGCTATAAATTATATTTCTTGAAAACAAAGTCACAGTATGTAAGAGTAGAGACACAGTATGCTTTGCCTTATTACATTTCCCATGTGGAAAGACAAACTATCATACTCTACAATAGAAATGGACAAGTGATTTGCACCTCCTGGGTACTTGATACTGAGATTAGTTCAGTTAGTTAGAGCATGGTGCTAATAATGCCAAGGTCATGGGTTTGATTCCTGCCATTCACTTAAGAGTTGGACTTGATGATTGTTGTAGGTCCCTTCCCATAGAATATTCTGTGAAATTTCTGATAACAAAGAGATATATCTTATTTTTATTCCAGTTAAATCTCTTGACAAAAACTATAAAATCAAAAGCAAATGATCAAATCAAATTATCTTTCGCAATTTATTTTATGATATTGTGTTAGAGTATGACCTTGAAACTCTATGTTTCTATAGGGAAATAATGGCCTTGGTGATGGTAGAATATTTTATCAAATAACAATAGTACTAGTGTTTATCACCACTGTGTGCTCACCATGACTTGATTTGGCTTTTATAGCTGTTAGGTACTGTTATAATGAACCTATAACCCCAGATATCTTATCTATATCAGAATATATTATGTTCTTGGATTAAATTGCCTCTGCCAGACAGTTGTCCATTCACAATAAATAAGGTAATTCAGTAACTGTTAGACATTACTCTCCTTCAGGCTCTTGTTCCTTCCATTGATCTCTCAGGGGAAAATAATCAGAAAACTAACTAGTTGAGAATTCTCCCTATAAAAGTGTTTGTAGTGGTGGAAGCTGCCAGTGAAAAAATTTAATGAGAATGCCTCATTCACCACCGATCTCCATGTGGGATTATTGCACTGGACAGACTTCTAGTTACTTGTATAATTTAAATTAACCTCAGAAAGAGGGTAACACAGAGGAAAGAAAATCCTCCTTCCATATGTCTTCATAATAAACACTTTGTAGGGAAACCTAAGGCTGTGATATCTAAAATGACCTTGTCTTCATCATTATTTCCTTTGGGAATGATCAACGTACTTAATAGTTGGTTCCTACGAGGTGTTTATTTGGTCATAAATGCCCATGGAACTATTCAGATTCATGAAAGTTCAATGGTTCTGTAGATTGTTCATTTATGAAGCACCAAATTATGCATATATATTCTCTTGATATTTTCTTTATAACAGAACAAGTCATAATACAAAGAAATTGTGAAATCAGAGATGTTACATCTGTTTCTTGAAAAACAAAGTACAAGTACACAATCTGTACACAAAGTACGATGCACAAGTACAAACACAGAAGTTTTTTAACAAGGATGTAAAAATTCTTTGCATGGAGAGACCAGGAAATAGTAAGAGTCAGAATGCATTGTCTGCTTCCAATCAAATAGACACCACATTGGAAAGAAGCACTAGAAGCTGATGTCGCTGTAAAAAGTCAAGAGGTATCATCTATGTACTCAGGGTTACTCTTGGGCAGTATTTTGCTGTTTCTACCTGTTTGTCCTTTTTTCTCTTTTAAACACTAACATATAATATTGATGAAAGATGTGAAAATTTTTTTCTTCATTTCATCCCATCAATTCAGTTTGCCATTTGAGGTAAAAGTGCATTTGGGGTGAAAAAAAAACCCTCTCAATAAAAGTATACGATAGTCTTTCATGGTAATTCAGGAGATCTACAATTCATATTAAACTTTTCGTATTAAACTTTTCCATTTACAGTTTTGTTTCCATGAGTTCATAAAAGGAAACAGTTTGCATTATACAAGCACAACTATTAGGTCCTTTTATGCCACTAAAAACAATGATACCCATATAATCAAGGCTATTATAAGTCAAACTATGAACATGAGTAGTAGTGTCTCTGAATCTCATTGGAATGCATAGTCAGCTGCCTTCTTTGCAGTAAAAAAAATATTCTGTAAAGGGAAGAATCTACAATAAGAGGGCAGATTTAAACTGCAGTTTAGTCTTCAAAAAATCTAACGACCTTTGGGAAATGATGCAAGACTGATCTCTTTCTGCAGGCATTTCCTGATTCATAAATCTATTTTAATTTTGGTCCATGGGCAAAAGTGCAAAATTGGCCTTGATCCACAGCAGTGCTCACTGCTGTCACTTTGGGAGGTTCACGGAAAGATCAAGGATAGTAACTGTAGCAACTAAATATTTAGTCATTATTATTCTTTCAGTACCCTATGGTTACATTCAGCATCATTAATAAGTGAATGTACTCATTGTTAACTTACTGTTTCTGGTCCTTATTCTTTCTATATCTTTTTCTCTCTCCTTAGGGAACTTTGCCTCTTCTTCTTTCAGAAACTGCCTTTTTCCATCCTTTATTGGATTTTTCTAACACTATTGGTGAAAACTGTGCTGCTAAACTGATCTGCAGCAGAATGAATACAGCTGTTTAATAATGGTAATAAAATGTTGTTAATTGGTCTGACCTCTTTCTGGAATAAATAGAATATAATAATAATTCACCATTTTAAGAGTGTACTATAGAAATGTCTGTAAAAAGGCTTTCTATAGACCAAAGTTCATACTTTATGTGCAATGAGTTACCTATTGATCCTTGTGGATAGTATTTTTTTAAAATAAATGGTAAATCTAAATGTACGCAGTGAGCCACATAAATGCGTCGCATATTTTTGCCTGATGAAAACAATAGATTTAACAATGCTATTTCCTAAAGTTGTTTAAAAGGTTTTGTGAATAAGTGATCTTTACCAACCACAGAAAGTTTATCAAGTGCAAATTAATGTGCTCTATCCAGCAACCCTGGGTGTATGTTCAGACTGGGGAGCAGGAGGCTAGAGAGAAGCACTGAGAAAAGGAATATGGGCATCCTGGTTGATGCAAAGTTGAATAACACTCAGCAGTGCTCTGGAAGTCAGGAGGGCCAACCATGTCCTGGGAGGCAGCACAAAGCATTATCATTATAGCTCCAGCTTTTGTATCACATGTTGCCATATTTTCATGAATTACACTGAAATGATAATTTTGGAGTTCTTTTTGTGCCTTTCCAGATAATATCCTCTGTCCAGAAGAAAACTAAAATACAGGGTTTTAATATTGCATTGCTTAAGGGGTTTGTGTGTTCTATCCATTTCTTTGGGAAGCAAGGCTCAGTACCTTGCATGAGCAGATGTTTATTAACTGCATTTTTGTATTTGATGATTTCAATGGCTTATTCTTTGAATGATACTCGTGTAGTAAAAAGGCTGTTCTCTGATAACTTTTGAATTGTAGGTCTTCTGATGCTATTACTCAGTCTGAAATGTAACCCATTATTTGAAGAAAATTGAAACTATTGATTAAATACACAATTGCTGAATTTGAACTAATATATCAAAAAATAACAGTATCATGAGTTAATGGGACCGATATTCCAGTCTTTCTTATGGTGAATGTAATACTCAACTTAACATCAGTAAGAATGTAAATACTGGCTTCCTGATTTTTTGGTGTTTGTTCTTGCAAACATATAGTAAAATTATTTGGTAATTTCTCAGTATGCTTTCATGTTAGAGATTGTTTTAAAAAAGTGGTACTGATAAGGTTCTGCTGCCCCTGAGCACTCACATATACCTTCCTGATGATTGTGTGAAAACTATATATACAATGCAGGTGTCAGCACAAAAAATATTCCTTGCAGGATACACCAATTTAAATCCATTATCCTGCATTACATCTCCCAGATTGTATGTGCTTCCTAATTTTTTTAACTTTATTTTTGAATTATAAAAAAGACATTCTAAAATTGCATAGCAGAGCATGAAAATTACTTTCTGTCCCATCGGGAAGATTAAAACAACAAATCAAATGTTCTTAAATTTCTTCCTATTAACTATAAGAAATGTTCATTACATTTGATGCCTAAAATTGGAAGAAAAAACTCACCAGGCAATACTAGTATAGATAAGATATAGAGTAGCTCTTTTAATGAAGGCCTTCATGGTGCATGGACTATAAAGTGCACAACGTGTCCAGGGGTTCTCAGTTTTAAAGTACAATCCATTCAAGCCGAGAACTATCCACCCCCAGATCCTCCCCTGAATTGCTCCCTGGAATTGAGTCAGAGGTCATAAGAGCCCTTTCTTCCTCATCTTCCTCCTCCTCCTTCCACCACACATTATCTTTGGAGCTTCTCCAAGGTTCCAAGCCTCCAAAGTTGCTTTGGGTACAATGATATCTTCTTGTTCCAGTCTAGGGTGCATATGTTCTTAAACAGGATGCTTTTTCTAGAGCACTTAATTGAAAAGAACCTAAACAAGCCAGCAGAATTTAGAAAATTCAATATGAAGTGTGGGAATAGAGTTTGGTAAATGTCAACTGCTGTTCTAAAATGTGAGAAACTACACAGTTGTACTAAAAATCCATATCTACTACACAGCTACATTAAAATCTACAAGAAGCTAAAAATCCGAAAAATTCTAAGGTATCAAGTTGCTTTTATGAAATCCCTAAGCTTTCCTGATAACATTTCATCATATGAAATACAAGCAGTTTTCTGTACTTACATTTTGTTTATGAATTTTTCTATTCAGATCTTGCTAATGCTCTCATTTTAATAATAACAAGATTTTAATTCCTTCTTAGTGAATTTACCCTTTTCTTTGCCCAATATGCATATGAGAGATTAAAGAAATTTCTTTGAAATTACAAGAAAGGGAACATAATATTCCACACCCAAGGATTAAAGAAATGTGCAAGTTCCATTTGAGGGGAAAAAAGAAGGTACCACCTAACCAGGATCTCAAACCTGTGATCAAAACACAGTAAATATACTTACTACTACATACCTGTGAAGTAAAGAAATATTTTGAATCTTGTTGTATGGATGTTTCTATTTCAGCACCAAGATTTTGCTCATAAAATATTTAGTCTTCAACAGGATTTGGGCATTCCAGGAGTGAGAAAAGATTTTTCAGAAATGAGTTACGGGTACATGATTGTTGTGATGCTACGACAGTTCTCCTTGTGGTTTAGGAAAAGATCTTAGGAGAAGAACAAGGATTGCTATGTGTCAGATGCTACTGACATTTCATATATTTCTAAACAACACTCAAACCAGGCATAAATGCATCTACGTACTTAATCCTCATAGACGGTTAGTCAGACCTGATAATGACTATCAGTTCAGTCATCTCTTCTGTTCTTGTACTTAAATATTTTTTTGTATGATAAAAGATTTGTATACAGTGTCTTATTTGAAATTTCAACAGAGCTGACAGAGTAAACAGTGGCTATTGCTTTGTGATGGCGTCAGCTAGATTAAGGAAAACTGAATCAGTCTTCTAAGGTTACCTGTATGTATCATGGAAAAGAGAAATGTGTGTTGACTAAAGAAAATACCAGTCTTGGTTACTCTGTAAATCATGCCCTTATCATTGCTCAACATGTAGTTTGTAAATTGTTGAAAATAATATACTCTGATTCTCCTTTTCATTGAACTTTGCTGCAATCTTAAAATGCATCAGGATTTTACTCAGAATCATTCATTCGAGCAACTGCAATTCACTCTTCACATGTATTGGACAGAGTGCTTGTCAGAGTCTTGTAAATGATGTTCCATATACTTCTTCCATCCCACTTGAAAATGTAACAAAGAAACATATATATAAAAAAATCAGCTTTTCACTGAAAGCAATTCTGATACTTCTTAACAGAAAAGGCTTTATTTGGCTTTCTACCACATTTTCACTGTCCAGCTTGGTAGTCAGACATAAATTAGAGGCTTTACGAGAAAAAGAAACCTCACCCATATTAATCTTAAGGCCTACTCTACTAGACATGTGTGAAAGACATGTGCGAAAGACTGGAGTCTGCAGTCTGGATGATAAAACCACTGCTCCAAATGAGATATTTCTGTGCAATAGAAAAATTCTCCTTACTTCATTGTATAAATAGTTCTCCTCTCCTTCCCTTTCCTACTCTTCCCTCCCCTCTCCTTTCCTCTTCCCCTTCCTGTAAACCAACATAAATGAGTGGAGAGGATTGAAGCTCGTTCCTAAGAACCTGAAGTCGAGTTTAAGTTCAATTCCTTTAACACTTGGACTAACATGTTAAATGAATCTTAAACACGGAACCCTGTCATAATTACATGAAGTACAAAATATGCTGTGTTCTATAAGTCTACTTTGCATGTTTTGCTGTGTTTCTAGCAGCAACTTACATCTAGACTATTAAGAAATATGATTACAGTAGTAATTTTATGATCCATTGAACCAATTGAAGCTAAATATATGGGCAATATCATGTGGTTTATGTCTTAGTTTATGGTATTGATATAAAGCCTCTTGAAGATAAAAGATTGTACCAGAAGTATATCTTTTAGTTTCTTATGACTATCCTTTACATTAAAAATTATGCCACTGAAACTTTATTATACACAAAAAAGACTGGACCTTAGTAATGTATGTCAGACAAAGTACAGTCTATCACAACTTGCTTCATACTAACATGTACACCAATGGAATGATAGCCATGACCTGTATCCTCTGGGATTCTTTGTGATTTTCACAGGGTCTTTCATGAGGAGGGTTATAAAATTATGAAATGGATATAAAGTAATTCCTCCAAGTATTTTGCAGAACCAAAATAAATATAAACTTCGTTTAGAAAAGAAACTTTCATCCATGCTCAGTGGGAATGATCGCACCAGAGTGGTTGTCCCTGAAAGTATTAAAGAAGAGACTGGATGTGGTATCTAGTGCTATGGTCTAGTAGACAAGTCGGTGTTAGGTCAAAGGTTGGACTCGATGATCTCAGGTCTTTTCCAATCTAGTTGATTCTGTGATTCTGTGTGCAGTATTCAGAATTCTTTACTGTGATTTCTAGCCAAATTATTTTGTCAAATTCTGATACAAAAATTAATGTCTTTTTAAAATTTATCTCTTCCCAAGGCTAGAAGTTGGGTGTCTATTTCCATAATGGTAGGAAAAAAAAGTCTGATCAAACATTTCAGAATTCAAGACTTTAAGAAAACCTCATATAAGCAATGTCAATTTGTTACTTTTTCAATTTTCACTCTGTCCACTTACAGACTGACTAGCCAGTTAGGCACAGGTGTATGCTGATTCTTGGCTTGGATAAGCTGTCTGCATAATCTAACATCATCATTCTGACACAAGTTAGGACCATAAAACTACCTTGGAAAACAAACAAAACACAGATAACACCACAGCAATCATAAAGAAGCAATAAAAATCACTCAACAAGACTATAAGTCTGAAATTCCTAAAAATTACTGATGTCACCAGGAAGGAACTAGCAAAGAAAAGAGCACATATTATGTTCAGCACATAATTAGCTGAATAGTTCACTAAAATATTATATTTCTATTCTTTTCTGATGGACTTTCTCCTTAGAAGTGAAACTCTTTGTGCCTTTTTATTCTAGGAAAGGAAAAATAAAGTTTGAAAATATCTCACTTCTTTCTTGAGGTATTTACTAAAGTTGGAGATACACAACCTGGTTTTTTTTTCTTCCCCCCTTATTTATTCTATAACTTATTGATGACCTAGTAGCATAGTTTTCTGGCGAGTTCTGCAGGTCCCAAAACTTTGAAGTCTGATATTCTTGAAATTAATATTGACATTTTCTGCTTTGAATATAGATAAGATAGTACATGCTTATATAGTGACTGCCAAATCATAGTACTCTAAAGAAAGCTTGTAAAGGCTTGGAAAACAAAAAATCTGTATGACCATTGGTTTCTGTGCAGCTCTGTGTTTCAGAAAAAAATGCTGTAATCTACACATTAAATATTACTACACTAATGCTAAATACGAGTGATCCAGATTATTGCAGGTGGCAACTCAGAGAGAGAAGGGCTGTAATCATGGTTATAATTATGCATAATGATATGCAGACTGCTGCCTTAATAAACAGTTCCCTCATTGTGCAAATAGGGCAAAAAACACCTTTGTCTCCTTTGGGACAGACAGAATTTCATCTTGAATGGGTCCTTTGAGAAACACTTGGGAGATATGTAAATAAATACTGGACCATTTATTTGCCAATGTGGACATTATACTCTTTTTTTCTTACCAAAATTAATGCCATTGCATAGTCTCCTTGAGAACATGACATAACAGGAAAGATAATTTGTCTAGTCCCAAGGTGACTTTTCAAACACTGCTAAAAAGAACCCCAACGTGCTGTAGGGATAAGGAGGCATAATGAGGCAGAGAAGCCAAATGAAACTCATCCCACACAACACAGCATGTTTGATTTAGAAAGTGAATTTTCACCTTTGCTGTCAGAGAATCTGCTCACGGGAAAACAGTGTGCTGAATTTTTAGATCTTTTCTCTCTCCTGCTTGAATGCAAGCAGCTCTTTTATCATAAAATATTTTCCTTTGGGAAAGATGAAAAGTATCTTTATTGTAATATCAATGTATCAATGTTACAGTGGTTCTAATGCCTGCTCTGGATTCAGGCATATTGGATGTGCAAAAAACCCCAGAAGTGTATCCTCCTACAGAGCTTACTATCACATATTATTTTTGAAATAAAAAGTAAACTGTGACTTTAACTGCTAGGGACTACACATCATCACTACACAAGGAACTGTGATTGCTTCAAGTAGAGGAAATTCTGGTAGAATTTGCTTATAATACTTTTTCTCTACCGTTAGTTTGCTCAAGACCACGTTTCCCATTAAGCTAGTAAAAGAGATTGTGCTTTGATGTACTAAGTATTATTGTAATGTGGAGAGCCTGGGTTGTCTTTGTAACTGTATGACTGTAACTAATACTTGCTTGATAACATACTTCCTGAAATATTCTAGCCTCCCAGGTAATAAGTGAAATGATCAGCTCCACTTCGTTGGATGCGATGAACCTCACAAACTTTAATCAAAATTCATTGGAACTAAAGGAGACTTTTGATTGTACAAAGTACCTCACTAAGTCAATATCCCCTGCAGACTGAGTATGATTGCACATGACATATCTGATTGCCAGTGCCTAAGGTGAGATTTTACCTTTAAAGGATAGCAGTGAGATCAGATAGAACGTAAAGTAAAATATACTCAGTAAAAAATCCTGTAGTCTCAATAAACTATATGGAAAATCTCATCTTATAGGCTTTAGACTTTCAAACAGTGTGACATCTTCAAATGAAGATCCAACTGTCATGAGATTTAATAAAACATAACCAATAAAGGACATATACCAAGAAGATTGAAACGTATAAGACATCACTCTCATTATTAAGAAGAGAAAGAAAAGCCTTTTAGTCAGCAGAGACCCTTTCTTATATTCACAAAATTGTACACAATGTTATAGTGGCAAATCAAAAAAAAAAAAATCTCAGCTAGAAATTTTTCTGGTTTATTATAATTTTATGATTGTTAATGTACTTTGTTCTTGCTTCAACTTTCTCCTATATTATCACTTATATGAGTTCATTTTCTCTCTCTTTAAAAGTAAAGACAGCTATCCAGGAAACCTGGTCTTCCAGTTGTTAAAGAGTAAAGAGATCTCCATCTACTGAGATGACTCGGTGTAACAATCTCCATTTAGTTTGTCCTTCCAAAGTCAAGAGTGTGATTATTCTATAATTCTCTCACCTGATTAATTCTTAACTATGAACATAATTGCACTCTCCAGAAGGTAAATCACTCTTATAAATCAGCTGCTGCTGACAGTTTCCTCTTCTGCACTCTAGCACACCACAGCAAAGTCAGTCTGAGATTGCAGAAACAGACGATTGTTAAAACACAGATTTTGCAAAAGGTCTACACATTAATGAATTACAGGTAACATGATACTGCAAGAAAATTAAAAAAAAAAAAAAAGAGAAAAAGGACAGAGTGAGGGCTTTATAAATCCTTCAGCTACTGCAGAAACCTTTTTTATTACCACAATGAACAAAGAAAGCAGTCCTTGCATATACAGTCATACTGCTGCAAGCTGATGTGAAGAGACCACTTGACATTTATGAACTCTAATCTACTATCACATTGCCAAAGGTGGGCTTGGAACTGGGACTGACTTCAAACAACAAATCAAACAAAAATAAATCAAGTGAAAAAACTGCACATTACATATTTTTCATATTCCCCCCACCTCCCTCACCCCACCGCTCCTGACTTAGCAAACAATTTTTTTTTCCTGGTTCTAGCTACTGATCACTTTATGCCCTAACACATAAGTTTTAATAACACTGTGTGACTGTAGTTCCCAATTGTATTGAAAGCACTCCAAGGGCTTCTCTTCCCACGGAGGAAAAGTCAATCTTTAACACCTTTTTTTCCAATATTTCTCCATTTTTTTCTCAAGCAGCTATAGAGTCCAAGCTTTGGCTTAAGACATCAGAAACTTTTTAAGCAAATTTTCTGAAACATCCTCCATTGTCCCATTGTGCACAGAGATACCATTCCCGCTGCCTAATCTTGAATGTTTTAAGACCTTGATACATTTGAATCCTAAGTAATGTTATTGCAAGTCACAAAGGGACAAACTATCTTGACATAATGATAGGTACTGAATTGGTTCGGGCCTTGAAATTATTTTTTTTCTGTGGGAGAATATGTCCTGACTTTCCTAAATAACCTTACATATTTGTTTCCACAGTATCAGTGAATTCAACAGAGTAATTCAGATAAATGCAATATATTTCATCTTTGCCAAATAAATACTCTAATCTACTGATGACATGAATTATTATTTTAGAAAGGATAGAAAAATATGACAAATCTTTTGTATCTTGGTTTTTGATGTATTATTCACTTTGTTGCATTTTTTCTGGTTTTGGTTTCTTGGGTTTTTTGGGTTTTTTTCTGTAGAAAACTAAATAATAGGTTTTAAATTCTCTTTGGGTACAGAAGAAATTACTATCATGAGTACTTTTAATTGTTTTTGATTTCTTTTCCTGGTTCTCTTGCATGTCTTTGGTTTCCCTGGTGAATTGAAAAATTACTATGAGATAATGAAATCTTTGAAAAATATAGTTTGAAATAACTGGGCCAGAATTGCTGCTGAAATAAATAACATTACAGCAAGTGTGAATTTATCATCTTAAATTTATTTTTTTGTGTGTTAGTCCACCATCTCAAACCTACAGTTTGAAAAGGAAATTTAAAACAAATGTGCTATGTTTTCAATTAAATCCAGGGATCTATAACATAAATAGCCTAGAGAAAAACTTCAAATGAGGCTAGATAGACAAGAAACAGATTAGGTATTTTTTAAGGATGAAACTCTACTTAAGACTTATTTAAAAATTTTAAGCTTTCCAGACTTTATTTTCTATCTTGTAAACATAGTTCTATTTGAACTCCTTTAATTAGATAAGGGATGAAAGTTTAAGGAAAAAGAGTGAAAAATCATCTATTATTTGTATAGGATAAGCACCCACCAACTTTACCATGTTCTGGAGGATACCTTCTGGAGGTCCTTTCTGTACACTCTGCCATACTTGTCTCTGAGCTCTCTACACTGCTGAAAGCTAACTGACATTGTCAATACAATACTAGAGCTAGTCCTTTGTTTTACTGTACATACACATTTAGCTTATATATGGACTTACTTAACTAGACATTTAGTCATAACTTGGTCTTAAGATCACTCCCTGTTGTGCAGACAGGCTCTGTATAGCAGAAGGAATTGTTATTGTTTTATCTTCCAAACCTTTTTATGATAATGCCCTTCAGTTTTTTTCTTGGTCCTATGTCAGTTATGAAATCTCCCATTATAACAAAAAGCCAAAAGGAAACTTATGATGAATCTTCTATGAAGTTTCTAAATCAGATATTTAACACCCACTTGTCTTATTATGCTCAGAATACAATTCTTATTTCATCTTTTTTTTTTGTTTTCTCATAGAAAAGGAGAAGACATTTTGCAAAGCAGTTTTATTCACATGGCTTTACTTTACAGCTAAGGATTTGGCTTTACACTTAATTCAAATATTTTCTGTGTGTGGGAAGTTTCTATTAAACAACATACTTCTCAATAAGGTTCACAGAATCACAGAGTGGTTGGTGTCGGCAGGGAGCTCTGGAGATCATCTAGTTCAACCCTCCTGCTAAAACAGGTTCACCCAGAGCAGGTTGCACAGGGTCATGTTTAGACAGGAATTGTGTATCTCCAGACAAGGAGAGTCTAAAACCTATCTGGGCAGCCTGTTCTAGTGCTCTGTCACCCGTGAAGTAAAGTAGTTTTTCCTCATATTTGGATGGAACCTCCTGTGTTCCAGTCTGTGCCTGTTGTTCCTTATCCTGACACTTAACATCACTGAAAAATGTCTGGCCCCAATCTCTTGACATCCGCCCTCAAGATAATTTTATGCATTGATAAGATCCCACCTCAGTCATCTCTTCTCCAGGCTAAACAGGTCCTGTTCTCCCAACCTTTCCTCACAAGAGAGATGTTTCAGTCCCCTAATAGCCCTTCATAGCCCTCTTGGTAACCCTTTCCAGTAGTTCCTTGTCTTTCTTGGACCGGGAAGCCCAGAACTTAACACAGTAGTCTAGATATGGCCTCACCAGGACAGAGTAGAGGTTTCTACTCTACTTTCTAGAGCCCCCAATAACACTGACTTACTGGCTAGGCAATCTGCAATTCTTTTGTGCTGCACTTCAGATGTTCTCCTGCTGACCTCTGATCCCTCTGCAGTCACCTCTTGCTAGCCCTTTGCATCAAACTAATAGTAGTGGGATGGACTGAGATTACCCTCCCCCAGCTTCTTTCATTTAAAGTCAGCATCACCAGCTTGGCAAGCTTATAACCAGAGATGTCCTTCTTCTTGTCTGACAGATGGATCCCACCAGTCCCCAGTAGACCAGGTTTCTCAAAACCAAGTCCCATGATCTAAGTAGCTAAACCCCTGGCTGTGGCACTGGTCCTGTAACCATTTGTTAATTCTTCAGGTTCAACTGGTCCTTTCAAAACCCTTTCCTTTGATTAGGAGGATTGATGAAAAAACTACATGTACTCCAGAGTCCTTTACTGCCACTCTCAGGGTTCTATAGCCATTCTTGATGCTGCTTAGACTGCTCCTGTCTGTATCACTGGCATCCTCATGAATCAACAGCAGTGACTAATAGTCGGTGAACTTTATGAGTCCTGATAGTCACTCAGTGACATTCCTGATATGAGCCTACAGTAAGCATCACAATTCTCTAGAGAGCAGAACACTCTTTTATTCTAAAGAGTGTTTAGATTCTTCTTTTTACAAACTTTCCCTGTTTCCACTAAAAAGGGCATAACTGCAATGTAGAAAGGAGGTTGTGGTAAAAAGCTAGATACTAAGTCTAGTTTTAACACAACTGCTATCTTTTGATTTCAAGTGGAAACTACTGAAGTTAATTCTTGAAAATTGCTAGACTCTCTCTACTCATATGGGACTCTTCCATCTGCTTTCATCAAAGAATTAAGTTTTTTTTTAGTTCTTAAAGCCACGTTTTAGCAGTCAGTAACACAGCTAGGAAAAGTTTATAATTTGTAGGATTTGCCTCATATACATACATATTAGATTCACATAGATATGCTGTAACTGTCTATAAGCCACTACTTTCATTCAACTATCTGTGTACACATAAAAAGCAAAATATGCATAGATGTAATGTAACCAAATTCTCATTTGAAATTATTTAGATCTAGGATTAATATGGATAGATGCACTCCTGAGAAGCTCAAGATTGTACACACATTATTTTTTGCAAAAGAAGGTATTCAGTTCAAGATTTTCATGCAGGCCTATCTTTAATTAGAAGGCAAGGTGAGCAAATCCTGCTTATGCTATTGCACACTATAGTGGTTTGAATCACATTTTATAAACCATACCTGATTTATTTTAAGGTTGTAAGGTACCATATGTGCTGCATTTACTTGACAGATGGATATTGATATTTGTTCTCATCTGCATGAACACTAGCTGAAGCATATGCGAAACTGTTAATGATATTAAAGCTGTGCCAATTAAGATCATCTTCAAGCCCCTGATGAAAACTGATAGCATGTTTCACAAATTCTACTTCTGAATTTTTTTATTGTGATTTTGATATACCATTTGTTGATACTGCATAGCTAAAATAAAATTTAATATTGTAGACATATTACAAAAGTATATTTAAACACTTTATTTCTCAAAATAAGTTAATTCTAAAGACACTAATATACAAAGTGAATATAAAGGAAAGCTATAATGTAGTCATGTATAAAAATCTAGAAACAAATGGGAGTTTTATCTCTTTCCTGGTGTTAAGGAAGTTGTTATATTCAGAACTTCAAATGAAAGAGTTCCTTTCAGGGTAAATATGAGAATCAAACTCAGACACAGAGGTTTCTCCCCCACAGGGGAAGGTTTGCAACAAAGGGGAACTTCAAAAATAGAAGGTCAAATTCTGTCCCAGACTGTCTAAAGTATTTTCCTATTAAGGGAGACTAGTTTAACACAGTATTATACTGTGTTTAAATCTCAATAACTGAGGAAGTATGCTATACTGGATAATGTAGTTGGGGATTCACATCCTTTTTCTAACTTAGTAACCAGGCAATGTAGGACATTGATGGGCAATTCTGGAAAAATTGTAGGTATCACTCTGGACAAATCAGATGCTTCCTTCTATTGTCTTCTTTTCATTAGAAGTTATTTGTCTCCAGCAATGTAGGTGACATACACATTAGTAAAAAAGTCTAGCATCTTTATTAATTAATAGTTTAGGTTAAAGTCCTTTGGTTTAGTATAGTGTAACTGAAATATGGGCATCCTTTCCCTTACAATGACTGTTGGAGAAATGGTCTTATATAGACAAGAACAAAGTAGTCAGCGATAAGCAGTTATGTTTTTCATATGTTGCAGAAAGAGTCATCAGACCTCAACTTTCAATGCTGTCAAACAAGATATTCTGTATCCCAATTTAAAATGAGGATAATGATTTTTTTTTTTTTAAGAACTTAGAGAATTACTGGTGTAGTACAAGATATTACATTTTCATTTAGCAAGAACTTTTCGGCAGTTAATGGTAGTTACTAAGCCAGCCACTGAGAAATTGATGACATCCTTATTATCAGATTTCCACAAGAACTATTTATTTACATATTATATTAATACATCATATCTGGTACCCAACGTGAGGCACCATTTGTGGCTTAGTAATGTAATATAATAAAGCACGACCCAGCAGCTCAGATGGCAAGCAGCCAAATCTCTTATATAAAGGAAAATGCCCCCTCACATACCCTTCAGGGAGCATGTGATTCGCCTAGACCCAATCACAGTAGAACACACATTGCCCATGTGTCAGTGTACTTCTGGACACTACAAGACCCAGAATGCTTCGCCCTGCATCCCTCGGGTACGCCTCTTACGCTGAACTTTTATCATCTCTACAAACCATAAATCTTTTTGATTCAATTTGTGGTTAAAAACTGAGGAAGAAAAAGTAGCGAGTTACACAGTTGTCAGTTTAATGAATTTCTACTAGTAGAGGTTTACATCTTTGTAAGTGTTCATAAATATCTTTTTAATTCAATGCCTAAAGGTCCCTCTATTTGTTTTTAGAAGGTATCCACATATTCTGTGCTAGCCTTCTGTGGTTTGCCACTGCTGTAACCTCCTGGTGAGTGTCTCTTACTACTATGTTTTGTACTATACAGGATATGAGAGACATTTTAATCATGTGCAAAATAATTCACATAGAGAACAGAAACCAGGTGGGAAAATGCTAGTTTGAGGGAGATAAATTCTGAAGTGGAATTCTGCATAGCTACATTTCAGTTTCATTGCCTGCTTAACTACTGATTCTTCACTGCAGTATTTTTTAGCATAATAATTGGACACAACATAAAATTGTCCTTCTACCAACAAGATATTAGATATAGATTACACTAATGACAACACAAGTGAGATGGTTCAGCATAAGTGAAACTCAGAGACAGATAAAGACATGTAATCATACACTTTGGCATATATTGCATATATGAAATACTTTAAAATAACTATACTTAGCATTCAAGTATTATCTGAGTTTATTTAATACAAACAGGAATGTAGAAAAAAATCAATTTGGTCCTTGATTTCTCTGTATACATAAAGTGCAACAACTGTAAATCTGAATATTTTTTTTAATACCATGATGTTTCCAAAGCTAAATCCCTTGCTTATTAATATTGATTTCCAGTAGTCACTTTTTTAATTTAAATTTAAATCTTTTCAACTTTACCCTTTATATTTGGAGCTGTGTCTCATTATATCTATCCTCAGCATTGACAAAAACTATTTCCCTAAAGATGATGAATCAATAACAATTGATACTGCAATACTTTGCAGTATTATGCTAGCACAAATGTTTAATACATGGATTACGTCTTTTGAATTGCATCTTGCTATAATAAAAATGTTTTTGGAATGGATGAAGACCAGTTTGGACTGTGCTAGTACTTTGGCATGGGAACTTGTATCTATTTATCAAATGAGAAGTAATGATAAAGCAAAACCTCTGCCAATGAATGTTAATTTAAATAGATATACCTGCCGATACATAGATATTGAAACAAGAAAATCTAATTAGCCAACATAGGCTGAAATGCAATTCTCTGTTCCATTCTTATATGCATTCTTTTAAAACTAGAAATTAGTTTTACTAGAAATTCTAACAACTGCAAATATTTCACTTAAAAGATTCACTAGCAAATTAAATGGTATAGTCAAATCCATTTTGACATATATCTTTGATACATCTCCAAGACTTTAAAATGTTACTCAGTGTTTGATATCAGCTTTTGGGATTTTTTTTCCTTATACTAAAGACCTCCAAAAAGCTACAAACAGATTTGGTCTTGTGGAAATTTTCCTAACCTTTTGGAAAAATTCCATTTTTTTTGCAAAGACAAAAAAAATAGTATGATTTTAAAGAATAAGTCATAGAATAATAAACATATCAAGATGTGAGTAATTTTCCACAATACTACCTTCTCTGTATAAAAAATATGAATCTTTAAAAACCTATTCACCTCCTAGAAGATGAATCTCAATAACCCAGTAGTGTCAATTCGGTTCTGGGCTCCACAATACAAAAGAGACATGGAGCTCCTGGAGCAGATCAGCAGAGAGCAACTAAGTTGATCAAGGGTCTGGGGAATCTCTCATATGAGGAAAGGCTGAGGGAGCTGGGCCTGTTCAGCATCAAGAAGAGAGGACTGAGAGAGGATCTCATCAATGTGCATAAGTATCTAAAGGGTGTGTGCCAAGAGGAAGGAACCAGGCTCTTCTCGGTAGTGCCAACCAATAGGACAAGAGTCAATGGGCAGAAACTGATGCACAGGAAGTTCCTCTGGAACACAAGGAAGAACTTCTTTAATGTGGAGTGACCACACACCAGAACAAAGAGCCCAGAGTGACTGCGGAGTCTCCCTCACTGGAGATATTCACGAACCATCTGGATGCATTCTAGTGCCATGTGCTCCAGGATGACCCTGCTTGAGCGCAGAGGCTGGACCTTATGACCCACTGTGGTTGCTTTCAACCAGACTGATTCTGTGATTCTGTGATTCTCACTTGTGGAAAGCCAAAAGTGTAACTTAACAATTTTCTTATTTTTCATTTTTTGATAACACTTGGAAAGATTAAATTTCTTATTTATGTGTTGGGGCTTTCATTTATTTGTTTTGTCGGGGTGTTTTTAGAGGAGTTTTTAGCTTTGTTTTTTGGTTTTGTTTTTTTTTTTTTTTCTCTTCTCAATGAAACCAGAGATACCAGCACATTCATTTCAGGATTCTAATCCTCCTTCTCTCACAAAGTTTGCTGCATTTCCCAAGTCTTGCGTAATGCAACAAATGCTGCTGCTTTATGAGAACTCCTGTTGAAAAATGGCAGTTTTCCTCAACATCTGGGATGTGTTTGTTGTAGCAATCGTAATGTGAGTGCAATGCTGCTTTTTAAAGTAGTTAATGTATTTTTATTATAGTATGAAGGAGAAAAAAATCCAGACAGGCTTACCATAGACTTAATTTGAAGTTTCTCTTGTTTTCAATATGCTAGCAGACAGGACTGTCATCATATATAGTGTTGTGACTTTGTTTTTCACTTGTGACTCACTTTGTAAAAGGATAAAAATGGCCGGTAAAAACATCTGTGAACAATCTATGCCAAAGTACTGTGGATCAAACTTTTCCAAACATTGTTGTTACTGCTATAAGAAGAAGGCCAAATAGGAAAACTCAAGCAAGTAAAACCCACTAAAGAAAAAAATATAGAAAAGAAAACAAAACATAGGTGGGAAGACTGATGTTCTTTTTAAACTCCTTGGACACTTTTTAAATTCCATATTTAACCTGATGCTACTGATTTCGGTACCATTGAGGGTAAGCACAGGATTCTGCAGGAACAGTGTCAAGGCTCGTACATATAATATCTTCATTAGCTCATCTGCCCTGACAAAAAATAAGGTTTACATAATGACATGCATAACAAATTCTCTACTGCTCTGTTCTGACTCTGACAGGACAGAGTTAATCTTCTTCACAGCAGGTCATATATTACCATGTTTTGGATTTATGGTTAAAACAGTGTTGACAGCACTGAAATGTTTGGGGTTTTGCCAAACAGCACCCACACAACTTCAAAACTTTCTGGTTTTGTTTTACCATTCTGTTTTCCCCTCCATGCACCCCCAACCTACTTGGCCAAGAACCTGTGAGGGATTAGAGATGAAATAACTGGCTCAGATTTTCCAATGGAGTTTCCATATCATATACACTCAGCAATAAAAAAAATGGGTGTAGGGGAAGAAGAGGGGGGACAGGGGCCAGTGTTGGGCAGGAGTGTGTGTCTTCCAAGATGGCCATTGCTCAAAGGCTGGCTGGGCATTAGTCTGCTTGTAGGAGGCAGTTGCCTCTGGATCACTTTTTTTTGTCTTTTGTTTCCTTATTAAACTATCTTTATCTTGACCCATTACTTTTCTCACTTTTGAACTTCCTGTTCTCCTCATTTCACTGAGGGCAGGAGAATACAAAGCAGCTGTGAGAGTGTTTAGTTGCTGGCTGACTACTACTACAACACTGAGTAATTTCAACCAAATATGATATACCCTATATTGCAAGAGGTTTCTACAGTTTCTGTACAAAGACCTTGCTAATACCTCTATTGACAGAGGGACTGCAGAACGAACTCTTTTCTTTTGAGCGGTCAAAAAATCTGCATAGTACCACAGGTGCATGACCCAGACTATGGGAAACCAAACTTCCTTTATCTCTTTTCTAACACCACAAGCTGTGTGTTTGCAGTAATTTCTTCACCTATACAGTTTATCATCCAGAACAGCTGTAGGGCTGCAAATGGGTTGACAGGACCTTCAGTTTTAGATTCAACAGGTTCCATAGTATGAGATCCATTACTCTGCATGTTAAATTTGGGATGCTTAGAAACAATGTGATTGCTATTTGATATCAGAGCTTTATCTGAGGGCAGAGACACTCATAGATACCCATTTCTCCACTGTGTCCAAACTACATGTGATAACTCAAGTTGAAAACATCTTTCAAGTTCCTCTGTAGTAATGCAGTATTACTTGCATTTGCAAATGCAGCCTGAGTAGACCTAGACACACCTAGATTTATCTGTTCTCAGCTGTGTCATACTATGCTTTCCTATTGAAATGTACTTTTATTTGAAATGGATGTGTTGGGCTTACTCAGATATGATGATATATTTTATTAAGTCCTCTAAAGAGATCAGAAGAGAAGAGTGAAAAAGCACTGATCAAGAAATATAGTCTCTGAAAAGTAATAATGACAAAAGAACAACATAGAAATCAGCAAAATGTTACAGACTATGGGTCCATCTTTTCACCTTGTAGCATAGAAGTTGGAGGCACACAGACAGTGAAAAGTCAAAGTCCTTTCTTTGCTATCATTCCTCAGTTGACAGATGACCTGTGTTTAATTGTCAGTGTATGCATCCATATTGAAGGTAACAAATACGAAATATATTTTTTTGACAACAAAGAAAAAACAACAAACAACCAAAAATCCCATAAAAATGCTTTGAAGGAAACTGTTTCACAAGGAATTTTTTACTGTTATGCATAATTATTATGATTTGCTAAATAGATATGCCTATACGACTGGATAGTTCTTGAAAATTATATAGCATGTACTAGAGGAAAGGGCAAATAAACCAGACTACATTATGAATAATATGTTGTAAGTGTCTAAAGAGACTGAGTTCAGAGCTCAGTCAGCTTGGAAAGCTTTGGTTTTGGGGTAGAATTGTTAGCCAGTAAAAGAAGGAGCAACATAACAAGAATTTCCTCATATCTCTTTGCTCTAAGGTTTACATTAGCTACAAGTGTCAGATTTTATAGAAAAAAAGATATATTCCTGTCACTGCATCATATTTTGCTGGGATACAGGGGTTGTTAACAATGTGAAAGTATTTTATATCTTCAGAATAAAATCAGTGAAATGAAAAGAACACATGGTATAAGTCAATAGAGGTAATAGAGCTACTGATTTGCCTCAATATGTCTTTGTTGAATGGAACAGGATGCATGCTGCTTTGAGTATTTCATTCAATTTACTGAAATCATTAAAGTCTTGCACAACAACATGCAAGAATTTAATAAACTCATTCTATAACCTGTTCTTTAACTTGTAAATGCATACAGGGTGCAAAAGATCTGAAAAGACAGCAGATATGAGAGCTGTCTAGGGCACATCTAAGAGGTTCAGTCATTTCTTATGTATCTCATAGAATGCTACTCATTTTGAAAAAAAATAGAAATAAACCCAATATCAACCTTTCTGTAGCATCCCTAAATAGACCAAAACTGAAATAAGTGCAGAACATGTGACCATTTTATAAAATAAAATTTTCATTAGTAGAAGCAAGTTTTAAAAAAAATTACTAATGTCAAGGTCCAGTATAGGACTTGGGACATTGAAAATTACAATCTAGAAATTCCTACTCAGCTTCCACTGAACCTTTAATGATGCTTAGACTACATCCTTGTCCCACTATTTGACTGTCCAGTATCTTTGGGACTTGCACTTCTGCACCTACTCAATTGCCCTGGTTTAGGTAATTAAGTACATAAGTATCAGGTTTGGCTTTCTCAGTAAGTGAAAGCTGAGGATCTACTAATTTCTTTTCTTAATTTAGTGTTCAAGAGAAGGTGATGCTGTTGTTGCGTTCTCTCCATATTTCATTTTGTTCCAACACAAATCAAAGGGAATTTTAAAACACAGAAAATGGAAAAACTAAGTTGATAAAATATGCCAAATACATAACATCTTGACATTTTAAAAAATACATGCATGGATCCTTCTATTCAGAAGTGAATTTTGGCCTAGAGACAGAAACTGAGATCTGAACACTTATGTTATTTGAGAAGAAATATAGAGAAAAAATATACTCTAAATGTCTTTTGTGTTCACAGATTTTGAAAATTATTCTGCTATAAGTGTATTTTGCTATAAGAATGTGTTAAATCACAGTACTATTCTAATGCTTTTCTAATTTCATGAGACCTTCCTATAGTTAGAAATAATGCAGATTATTTCACTACAGAAATTGTCTTCCTTAGATGAATTGTACTTTCTAATAATCTCTAGTAATAAGTAAATTCATCTTTCATTTTTAATCTCAGCAAGAATAAGTAGTTTCAAGACAAACATTAAGTAACTGGTGAAACCCAGTGTTATTCATTAATCCATGACATATGTAATCATTAAAATATCAAAAGCTAGAGAATTTTTCTTTTATTACCTGTTATGCTCAAAAAGTGTATATATTTTCTTTCATTACATGAATTCAGTGTAGATTCTTGTACAAATAATTATTCAAAGACTTGCATCTGCAAGTACCTTCTTTTAATGAGGGCAAATAAATTGATATCCAGTCTTCCAGTATCCCAGCACTGTCAGAAGAAAGTAGAAGTATCATCTTCCTCAAAAGCTCAAATTAAGTTAGACAACCGGCATGCTTTGTGTGGCTACAGGATTTGGCAAAAGGAGAGCCTTAGAGAGAGAAAACATAAACATTCCTATATTATCGTATGTGTATAGAATTGGCAAACAAATGAAGTCTGACAAAGTTTAGAAATAATGAAATTGGAATAAAAGTGTTAAACATTCTCATGTAACTGGGTGCAGAGCCAGGGCAATGTTGTGATACAATAGAATTATAAATTAGGTGTTTCTTCTAAGCTTATTTTAGCACAGAAAAGGGTACTGAACACTGTGTACTAAACAGCTAATGCTGACTAAGATGATTGGTAAGCATGTCAAGAAAAATATATAACTAGTAACTAACGCAGCCTGGCTAGGGACACAGGGAAGTTCACTCAGGGTCCGACACAGGTTGTTGGGTGGAAAGGAGTGAATCAGTTTATTAAAATGGCTCTCCCTTTTATAGGGGAGCTGGGAGAACTTTCCAGAGCACGGTGAACAAAGAGAGGAACTTTGGAAAGGAGGAACAACGATTGGGTACAGAGCAGAGCATAAAGGGGAGGGATAACAATAGAATATGCATGAGAAGGGAGTGGAACTCTTGTAGGAATGAACTATTACAACATAGGGATAGGGACAAACCATTATTAAAAAACATTAAACAGCCATAAACTTGTAATTTCTCTCCATTCAACAGTCTCAGTTAAGCAAGTCCATTATTTCAAATCCATTCCTCTTCCACGACTTCTTTCAATGCCACAGCCCAGCGCTAGTAGTCTTTTCCCTCTGATTCTTCAGAGTCCTCATCCACAAGTAAGTTACATTTTCAGTGTATGTCAGATGTCCTTGATAGAGGCACAGGAATTTCAAGTGAGGGGCTTACTTCCCACACATACAGAGAAGGAGAGTGAGAGAGAGAGAGAGAGAGAGAGAGAGAGAGAGAGAGAGAGAGAGAGAGAGAGAGATTGAGAGAGAAAGAGAGAAAAGGGCAAACCAAAATCTCCTCTTCATTCAGGGCAGGATGTTGTCTCCAAAGGGTAGTTCCAAGAATGCATAAGAAAGAACTATAAATTAGCAGGCGGAAAGAATGGCATATAAAAGGGCTATTAAATGATTTTGTGATAGCTAACTTCTCAATAGAGTGGAGTGAAAGTAAAATCCCTGTGAAAGCATTCATGCACAGAGAATATGTGTATTTGAGAGAGTTTTACGTTGGGGGTTGGAGGTGAAAGGGACATTAATTAGAGATTGTTGCTGGGCAAAACATATGAGGGAAATTCCCCTCTGATGTGGTGTTTCAATGTACAGTCAAAAAGTTCACTCACCTCAAAGTCATTGCTACAGTCCCTTCATTACTGTATAAACATGTATTAGTCATGCCACTGAAGCTGTTATATTTCCTACAGGTTTTAACAGAAGGATAAGAAATCATTACAGAAGCAAGGAGAAAGAGAAGGTGAAAAAAGATGGAAACACATTAAGACACCAGAATGTAGTTTCCTCTCTCCTGAGTCTCTTATACATATATCTAAAGTAAATGTAGTCTCTCAGCAAAGCCAGTGATCCTATCTCTTGTTTTCAGCAGCCCATTGCAGTCCCAGAGGCACACAAAAAGTTAGTGCTCATTGCTGTTATCTTTTCTTACCTAAAGAAAACACAGCATTGATGAGTAAGAAGAAAAACACTGTGCCTGTCTGATAAGACAGCATCCTTTCCAGTATTCTGTGTCTGTAAAGTGCAAATGAACACACTGGAGAAAGAAAAATTGAAAGTCTCAGTTTTGGGGTGAATTCTTTGAAATTCTGAATATAGAGAATTTGAGGTAGGATCAGTAAAAGCCTAAAGCTGCAAGCTTTCGGAAAATTGTATCTAGGATATCCAAAAGACAAAGCAACCTAAATCAGCAGTACATACTGGAGATTCTTAGTATCTTCATTCAATATTCGCAAGGTAAAACTAAAGACAGAGACACACTGGGCAAGTGGAAGGTTCAAAACTAGAATTTGTGTTTACTGACAAGAGCTCTATGGTCTACTCCTTCAAACAGAACCTCTACCTTTAGGCATAAAGGATTAAAAAGTAGTAGAAAGAATGATCTACAAATGTAGTTGCATTCGTTGATATGATGTGACTCAGGGTGAGCTACATTACTCTTTTTTTTATTTTCTACTCATGTAAGTTTTTATGGAGTTCAAAAGAAAATGCAATCTAAAGTTTTTTTTAAAAGCATGTAAAAAAAAAAGAGAGTAGTCTTGTTGAAGGAAAATATACGTCTTTCTTTTTCTGCTATTCACTTTGGCTATATTCACATTTATTTCTCAATGAACTGTTTGCTGAAACCCCTACATTGGTGAGACATAATGAAACATGGTCTTATGACTGTCTAATTTAGGTAACCAGGTTATATATATCCTCTTCTTAAGTACATGGAAAGTACTTATCATTTACAATTATGGTGTAAATGTATGTGAATGATGAACTGTAAAGATACTTTAAAAACTCACATAAGGACCAATAATAACTTGATTTTCTGAAGCACTGAAGGGAGCAGAAACACTTGTTTAAATTCTCCATGCTATTTACTTCAGATGAAGGTGGCACAGTAGGTGACTTTGCTGTCATTGTAGTTTGTGATGAGTTAATGAAATGAATTCAGTGACCCATAAGATCATGCTGAACTCTCAAAGCACAACTAAAATGATTATTATATTGCACATTCTATACTGATATGTTAGAATAAAAAAAACCCTGCAACTCTGTAACCTGTATGCTTTCCTGCAGAAAATCAGTGTAATAAAATTATGTCTACCTCTACAGCAGGGTTTTTTAAAGTTTAGTTTTTGAAACTTCCTTATAAATTAGTACTGAAAATAATATTTGTGTGTTAGTCTATGCAGACACTTAAATTCCAACACCTAATAGAAGATGATGAGAGAGATATTTTGGTATGTTGTGGTGGGTTGACTTTGGCAAGAGGCCAGATGCCCACACAATCTCTATCACTCCCCTTCCCAGCTGTCAAGGGAAGTGAGTAGGGTGGAAAACAACTCGTGAATTGGGATAAGACAGTTTGTTGAAGCAAAACTAAAGCAAAAACTTGCACACACAGAAGTAAAGCAAAAAATAACACAGTTTATTCTCTACTTCCCATGAGCAGCGATGGTTGGCCACTTCCAAAAAGCAGGGCTTCAGCACGTGTGACGGTTCCTCAGCAGGCAGCCATTGGAGACAAGGAATGCCTGCCTTCCTGCTCCTTGCCTTAGCTTTTATATCTGAGCTGACGTCATATGGTATGGAATATCCCTTTAGTCAGTTTGGGTCAGCCGGCCTACTTGTGTATGTGCTGATGCTGTGCTCAGCAGTAGCCAAAACACTGGTGTGTTATCAACATCCTTCTAGTTACCAATGCAGAGCACAGCACTGTGAGAACTGTTATGGGGAAATGAACTCCCCCTCAGCCAGACCTAATAACTATGTGTATTAATTTTATTTATATAAACTCTGTATATATCTAATATATATACATATCAGTATATAGAGAGTATATATATACTTAACTCTGTGTGGAGATAGGAATACAAGATTGCCAGGATTTGGACAGAAGATCATCTGTAGACTAAGACTTTTGTAGTTAGGGGCTGCAACTCGGTTATTCCTTTTTACTTTATTTGTACATACTGTATTTATTTAATTATAGGTATTTTACAGAATTAAGCATCTCAGTATTACATTGCTCAACAATAACTCATTACTTTGCTGTCGGTGCAATGTAGAACACACTAAATACATTAAAATAGTTCCTGAAATGCCTCTAACTACTGATTTAAGAAAAGAAGTAAACAATTAGATCATCCTATACACATGTAATTTGTCATGGTATATTGAACACAGCAAGCTATACCATACATGAGTCTGCACAGAAAATTTAAATATAAATCAAGAAAGTTTCAATTGACACAAGAGTCTTTCTCTTCAACTTGATTGGCTTTAATCACATTGGATCTGGAACACTATGTTATATAAAAATATAACCTTTTCTCCCTCTGGCTACTAATAAAATAACTTCTTGGTAAGATATTCCTTTATTAATAATAACAATGACAATTATTTTATTTATTTTTGGGTCTTTGCTCCAGAATATGTTGGCAGAATGGACACAAAGTTTTTCAAAAGCCAATAAGGCATCTCATTGTTTAATAAGCTTTTCTGCAAATATACTCCTTTTAGCAGCAGAACAAATAAAGCAACAATGAGGAACTGTATGTTTATTTTCTTTGATCTTTAGGGGTTAGCAGGTTTAGGTACACTGCAGAATTTCTCTTGATTTTTTTCCTTGTCCACAAAGAATGGGAAAAATATTACTTACCCCACTTCTGTCTTATAGAATTTGAGACATTATTTAGAAGGAACAGTGCTACAGAGGCTCATTAACTGTAATGCTTTCAGCTATTCCAGTTATAATTTCTGACAGCAGAAAATCTATGGTACTTCTATTTTATTTTTGGTTTTGCCAAGTTCATCTTACTGTCACACTTGTTCCTGTAGTGACTGTGCTTTAAACTACCTTTATGTGTGAATGTCTCATTACCATCCAAGACACAAGTTACAGTCTGGCATCTTTTGGGACAAATCAGTTAGCTGTTCGGAGCCCTCAAGAGTTCTGAAAGCCATGGAAAAGCCAGATATTGGGATACCCAAGCAACAGTTTCTTCTGAGAGTAAAAACCAAGTACTTGATGTCTGGAAGTACAAAGGAAGAGTTTCTGTGGGCAGCCTGCTCTAACATCTCATAAACACCTGGTGCTTGCCACCAAGGCAGAAAGAATTACAGATCAGATGGAATATAGGGTCTGATCTATGTCTGCTCCTGAATGACATGCCCTGAGCCATCAAGAGAAAAGAGGTCAGACCCACAGAAGTGAATATCATATTCAGAGAAGCATGTTTACATCCACTGCTTTTGAATCTATCTACATTCAACATTTTCCAACGGGATGTATTTACATTATGCCGATCCTTCATTTCTACTTTTTATAAAGCCATATTTCGTTACAAAAGAAGTAGCTAAATCAAGCACTGTGAATGTAGATAGTGACAGTCTTAATAAAGAAGCAGAGATATCTAAATTTTTTCTTCCCCCAAAAGCACATGACATGTAAAGTTATAAGACTATCAGGCTTAAGGGACATTACTTGTCAATAGAATAGTCATACCACAGACAGCTGGTTAGAGATCTGGGAATCTTCAGCATCAAATACTGATAAAATTAATAAAAAATATAACGCCCTATAATAATGGCCTATGACATCAATCTCAGCACTGCCACTACAAATTTGAAAGAAAATCTTACAGTGTACACAAATTAAAATTGTAAAGAAAAGCAAGGTTCCAAATCAAGGCCTTAGTGTTTTGTCACCGAGACCTCACAGCCAAAATTTCAATGTCTTAATTATCAAAAACTAGAATCTGTACCATGGTAATAAAACTTTAACATTTTTGGTGTTATCAAAAAGGTATATACTAAAAAGGAGCTATTTTTTCTTCAGGTGACTGTAATGGAATCTCACCTGTTTTTCTTCTTGTTCCTTTCTAAATATCTCAGTGTTTACTTTCAGAGCAATTGCCTTCCAGATAAGTAACTTGCTCTGCAAATATAACAATACAGTAATACATCAATGCTTGTGTGCAGCTCCCAGAGGGTACACTCACATTTAAAGAAAAATTAACCAAAATATATTTATATTCCATGTTGCTGCTGCAATTTTTTTCATTGATAAAAATACACTTGCAGTATAGCATCACAATTTGCAATCAATGTGATGGTGATAGGGTGTGGTGGGGGGAAACAGTTTTTCCCCCTGCAGTTATAAAATGGTAAACCCCCAGGGGGTGGTGACCCCTGGAACTTTTGAAGTTTTGTCCAATGGGCACTTCTGCAAAATGTAAACATACCACAAGCAAACGGAAGAGAAGTTTAGTTGTAGTTTGGTAATAGAAGAAGTGGTCATGTTGTGAAAGCCACGAGGAGAAACAGCAGCAGGTCCACTGGGGACTGGGCCCCCCCGGCCCCCAGCGGGGGGCTGCGGGGACCTGGAACAGCATAAAGCTGGGCTAGGTGCCTGCAGCTGAAAGCTAAGAAAGTTTTCTCCACTCTGAGTGAGCAGAGACAGAGCAGCAGCAGAGACACAGTGTCCAGAGAGTGTGGCTAAAAGCCAACAGATAAGAACTGAACCGGAGAAGCAGCAGAAACAGCATGCAACTGAGTAAGGAAGACATCGAGTTGTCTCAGAAAGCCTAGAGAGCAGCAGGGAGAGAGGAAGATGCGGTAAGACATGGAATAAAACCCCATACCCCTCTGAGACCTCCGAGAAAGGAGGGAGATGGACTCCTATTAAGGAGAGGAGCCTTGGAGTGCTGCAGCACCAGAGACAGAGGAACTGAGAAGTTCAAAGATGTCCTGAAGCTGGACCGGGACGGAGAAGGAATGCGGGGGGGATTGACCTTGGGCCCTCCCCCCACCCTGCTGCTGCTGACAAGCCTGGCAGCGTGAGACAGAGCACAGGAGCTCTGGTAGAACTCTTGAGGCAAAGGCTTTCAACTGAATGCTGCCCAAGATGTTCTGACTCAGGGGTGAACCCCCCTGAGGAAGGGACTTTCACGAAGATGCCCCTGCATTTCGTGATATGCCTGTGGTGAAGTGAGTTTTGCCCCTGCTGGCAGTCCATGGGTGAGACCTTCGCTTGGAGTCGAAGGAGAGCCAAGAGGGGTGAAAGGAGACCTCCCTGTGTCTTGAAGACCCTTGTTTGGAGATGACAGGCCAAGGGGTTTGGAGACCCCCTTGTGTGTATTGAAAAGAGATCCAGGTACAATAATCTAGTTACGGCTGCTGCATAGAGACAGAGAGACCTGCTGCCTTAGAGATGTTGCTGCTCTGAAGAAAGGATCTGTCCTTCTTCCCTCCTGGACTTTTATTTGGAGGGGAGAAGAGATCTGATCCATTGTAAATACTGATCTGTCATGGTAGAGATAGTTGAGATTTTGTATATAATATATTGTAGTATCTATTTATTTGTACAGTCATTGTAATATATTCCCTTTCCCCCATTCTGAGTCTCGTGTTTTGTCTGGAAAAAAACATCTCACATTAGGTTGAGATGTGGGAGGGGGTTTGAAAGTAGGGAATTAGATTTTTGAAGCTCTCAAACCATGACATAGGGTCAGATAAGGAGCCAAAATATTCAAGTGGATAAATTGAATACAAACCTGAGCTTTATCATCTAAAAACTGCTAGGATTTTATCAAACACTCTGCTCTAACTGACTTTAGACTGTTTTGAACACTTCTGACAAAATGTTTTCAGGTATTTTGGTGATCTAGACAGAATTATATTATCAGAAGTGATTTATACAGCTAGATACAGATTTATAAAATTATCTTCAGGTATAAAAGAAATAATGTAAACTAGAACTCAAAAAAGCACTTAAAATGCCTGAAAGTTTATAAAAATGGAGATATACATCTGGACTGACGAAAACAATCTAAAGAAATTAAGTGAGGTATATACATTTCATATACAATTACTGAGGAAAATTGATGTCCCTAAGACAACTTTAAGGATCCACACTTGACATTGAATAAACTTGCATTTCTGATGAATTCTCCTGCAACAAAACCTTAAGGATCCTTATGGTGCCTAAATTCAGTTTAAAAGCTTTTTTCTGTCACCCAGACTATGTTTCTAGAAATCAAACTTAACTATCACGGATTTGGTGATTAGTACACAGGTAGCATTTAGGTAGCATTATTTATTTTTAATACAATTTCATGTTCTCTTTAAGGTTTATTTCTTCCTGTTGTTGTTGTTTGGCCTTTTCTTTGGTTAACTTTTTCGTATTGTTGCATTTCATTATTCCTCCTTATTTTATTGTTTGTTGTTTGTTTGTATCCCGATGTACAAGAGTCAGCAGGCAGAACCTGATACACAGGAAGTTCCACCTGAATTTGAGGAAGAACATCTTTATTGTGCAGGTGACTGAGCAGTGGAACAGATTACCCAGAGAGGTTGTGGAGACTCCCTCACTGGACATATTCAAGAACTGTCTGGATGCACTACTGAGCAATGTACTCTAGGATGACACTTCTTGAGCAGGGAAGTTGGACCAGGTGAACCCAGTGATGGTCCCTTCCAACCTTAACCATTCTGTGATTCTGTACCTAAATTCCTGAAAATCCTTCTCTATTCATGTCTTATTGTTTGCTAATGACCTAAAATCCACATATAGCACTGTGCTTAAGTATCTGATGTTACACTGGCATTATTATCTACATACCTTTCCCCATTGTTCTAAACTCATGCATGTATACTCTATCTGTAATTCCTAGACCTGTCAGGAAGTGCAGGAGGGTAAGGAGGGAGGATTTATCTTGATCTCTCTATCAGACTTCATAGATCTTATGGATATGACTAAACAGGCTTGACTCAAAAGTTGCCATCTCTTATTCTTGTTGGCCTTGCACCTTCTTGTTCCTGGTCCCATTTGCAAACTCTGTCCTGTATCGAGACTTTTCAGGTTGACTTACTCTTGATTTCTTTTCACAAAAATATTCACATAGTGGGCTATAAAGCAGATGCACTCAAAAAAACAGTAACTTTTTGGAATACATGTCTGAAGCAGAAGACTGGGAGTAGATTAAACAAATGGAATCTTACATGTGAGCTAGTGAAGATCCAGCCAGTGGTGGATAAAGTGGCTGAGGAGCCAGAGGGGATGGGATCATATGTCTCTAAATGTGAGATTATGGAGAAACTAACTAGAGATCAGGGAAATCCTGGCCAGCTTTAGGGGTTGTGCATGTGAGTATGATCATGAGTGAGAGGTCTGTAATAGTAATTGGAGTGGGATTATGGCCTTGAGTCTTCTATGTTCATTTTGAGAGCAAAAGGGGAGTCTGGTATCCATGGCCACTGCTGAGCAGATCAGGTATCTGAGCATGGTTGCTGGAAGGATCCATGTTGTCCATGCATTTATTTATAGCCTTACTATGCATCTCCACCTTGCTCAGCTAGATAGGGGAGCAGGATGAGGCCATTGGTTCTGCCTGTGTTCATGTGAGTAGTCTGTGTGTCTTGTCTGTCTCTATCGATCTGCATGGATGGCCATGTATATTCGTGTGTATGTGTTCCTGTATGCATGTACCTACTGGGAATTCTTGCTCAGCCTCACTGCTGATGGGACCTGGGACATGGAGCTCCATCAGTTTTACTTCACTCAGCTTGTCAGTGCTGACACAACATATTTTCCCCTAACAGGTACTAGGCTAGAGAATACATAAGAAAATCCATGGATGATTCACAGATGAGACCAGTGTTTTAGAGGTCTCAGATTCTGCAGAGTGTAAGTACAAGGAATAAATCACACACTGCTGATTTAGTTTATTTGCCCTCACAGAAATATTTGAAACTGAGTCCCCCATCCACCAGCTTTTCTGTTTGCCATCAATGTACAGAATATGGAACTTCAGCTGCAAGGTAGAACATTTATACTTGTTCTTTAAACCTTATGCTGATTTTTGAATCATGATTATGGAGAGAGAGAACATGCTGAAAAGCAGTAGCATTTGGCTGAACTTCACTGAAATACCCTGGAAAAGGATGGACTGCCAGCAGGCAAATGCTGAGTGAATTCTTTGATCATAAAACCTATCTGGTGCCAGACAATCCTTTTGATAATATATGAGCCATGAAGAAACAAAGCATTAAGAACAACACAGCACCCAACCAGGTTGCAGGGGAGGATTCAAGATTAACTTTTGTTTTCTCCTCAGGTAACACATCTCATAATGTCATCCATGGAAGCTCAGTGTAGCATGAATAGAAAAGAACTCTCCTGACACTGCTTTCTGACTGTTTTAGCCTGTACAGTTTTTTTTATTACTTTGAGTCTTCTTCCAGGGAGCTCTTACTGACGCTGGACTGTCCCTATCTTGAATTTTGGTTCTTAAACCAAATCATCAGAGCAGAAAGTTCACACACTTTACATTGCCAAAAGTATTCACAGTCACAATCAGTATCTGTGGGAAGAGAAAGTAAAACTTTGCGAATTTCAAAAGATGGAGTGTTTTAAGCACAGGTAAGAGGAACGCTAACCTTCTTAGTGACAATTTGTTTATCAGACTGCCTTTCTTTTATGGTAGCTCAGTGCTGATAGCTGGGTTGGGCTGTCTGGAAATGGTTTAGTGTGCCCTGTCTTGTTTTTTTAAAAAAGAACTTGAAACAAATTTGAATGGTTCAGAGCTTGCAACTGTCTCCAAGAGTTGTTCTCATTCTTCAAAATAATGCAGAAAATGTTGGAGGCAAAATATTTTCAATATTCTTAGAAGAACAAACAGAAGAGTCCTAATGTAAAAAGTAACAATGTTCTCTTGCCAGACAAGGACTGCTCTGTAGTACCACTAAGCCAAATGGGCTGAAGACAGATTGTTAAGCACAGAGAATGACAGTTACTTAATTCAATAACTTGGCTTGCTGGCAGAACTTGATCCCTATATTTCAAAGTGACTGGAAAAATGACAATTTCAGGAGATAGGTTCTATCAAAAGATATCATAGAAACCTCTGTCTCAAAATTGCAGATATAATGCTGAAAAAAATAAACCTCTTTTCAGAAGTTATGGTCAAGTGGACAAAAAACTTCAGAAATAACAGCAACTGTATTTAATGTCTGCTTTAAGTGGATGATGATGCAGAACTTGGTGTAAAGATCATAAAGAGGATGTGTGGGAGTTTCACCCCCCAAAAAATCCAGTTTTCAAGATTCTCCACAATTTGTCTCAATGTACGAGAGAGAAGGTTTCAGACACATACAACTCAGCATGGAGGAATTATATCAAACTTTATTACTAACACAATAATACATCAGTTCAGAAGAAAAACCCTCCAGGGCGATAGTTAAAGTCTCTCTCTAATTGGGGTATCAGGGAAGGGGTTTTTTGCACCCCCACCAGCTCCTCAACTTCTGCTGAGGTCTTCTCCTGGGCTACAAGGGAACACTTGTTTTACCAGGTCTTCATCACAAGGTCCAGGGAGTCAGCTTTGAGTCCTTTCTCCCTGGTTCGTGAAGGTTCCTCCCAGAGAGCTCGGTTTGGCTTCTCTTTGTTACAGCTGCTGCAGCTTCTCAGCTTCCACATGTCACGGGGTGGCATTCAGCCCCTCCTGCATTCCTCCTTCGAGTTTCGGCTGCCCCTGCCCAAACCTTACACAGAGCCTCCTCCAAGCCCTTCGGCCCATCTCTCCGTTGCTCAGTCTCAGCTCAAGGTCGCTACCTCTCCCCTGCCATTATAGGGGTGGAGAGGGTAGCAGCAAGACTGCTTCGGTCTTTCTCCTCTGCCTCAAGGTCTTCCAGCTCTGCACGATTGCAGCTGCTTCTCCGGCTCCAGACCACCCCTTGGCCCGTCTCTGACTCGGCTCCAAATGCCGTGCCTGCCTGCCAGGGAGGCTAGCTCCAACTCCCTGGCTGGCCTCTTAAATCCACGCCACCGCCTCTCCTGGGCAGTGGGGGGTGAAAGCCCCCTAGCCTTAACCACAGCACCCGGTTCAGTTTTAATACTGTCCTGGGCTCCCCGCAGCCCACAAGGGGCCCACAGGCCTCTCTCCTCTCACCTCATGGCTCCGAATCTCTCTTACACTGCCAACAACTTCCTTCCGACTGTTGTAATATCCTAATTTCACAGCAGCGAAAAACAGCTCCAATTGGCCCCTCACTGGAAACTCACCTGGGACCAACCACTTTCAGCCCGCCCTCCCGGGAGGGCAGCTCAAACCACCACAGTATGTTATAAGCTAGAAGTATGAAACCTAAAAATTAAAAGGCTAAGGTAGAGATATAGCAAACTAAATGCAATAAGCTATATTGCAGTCTAATATACACATTATTATGTAACTATTTTAGAGATAATACGTTTTCTAAAGGGCTCTAAATCATAAAATGAAAAATTCTATTATATCCCAAGATACAAAGAGTGTAAATAGGAAGTCAGCAGGCACCAGCATGTTGTCTCTAACAAGCTGAATTTTTTGTTGAAGAAAACTTTTTTTATCTTCAGAGAATTATCTTGCAAAGAGGATGATAAACATTTGTTGCAACAGTGAAAGAGTGAAATGGTTCTTTAACTGATGTCATGACAGTTCAAATGGAAGAGTTTAACTTTTTGAATGATTTTTATATAGTAATTTTTCAAGGACAAGTTTCGTCAACAGAAGTCAAATTTTTCATGAAAATACTGCTTCATTCAATCTATCAATCAGACGAAAGCTTGCAACTAGGCTGAAAAAAATTCAGGAGGCTGAAAGTTTAAACCAAAAAAAATATTAGAGCTTAAAAAAAGTTAATAATGCAGACAGGGACAGGTGATAACACCAATTCAAGCCATTCAAGTTCAATTAAGGAATCTATTTTATATATCTTTTTTAAAATTATTGTTTTGCCATGCCCAGTATTCAATCCAGATCTTGCAAGAAAGACTGCTGTTTGATTGAAAGTATAGGGAAACATTTGTAGGCCCACCAAACACAAGCAAAATATATGTCCATAACATGTTTTGGGCTATAGTTCCAATTTCAGCTACGATCAACTGATTACTGAGCTTCATCTTCTTCAAGCTAACTGTCATATTACAGAAAGATCACTGAATTCCATTCAGAAATATCTCTGTTTATTCACCCAAACTGAATGTTAGCTCTTTTTTTTGAATCCATGAAGTTGATAGAAATTTTTTTAAAGGTACTGGCAGCATATGCTGTAAGAGAGAGTATTTCAGTGCTCTCTGCCATATTAAAACGTAGCTTTGATCCACAGCGAGAATCCTGACTTCCATGGTACGTAATTTTATTCTTACAAAGTATCGCACTAGCCTGGTCAGTACAGATGTTGGAGAAGGGCTCACTTTTCAGCAAAAAGAAGTGAAAATTGCTTTTTGGAATTTTACTGGAGTTGTAAAATATTTTTTGTACTTATTTTAAGAATCACAGTCTTACTACATTTTATTGTTTTGGTTTCATTTTGTTTTGTAATGTGACCACATTTTGAAGTGAAATAAACTACTTTTCATCCCAGAATTTAGGTTTTTAATTTATTAGTGCAGCTGCTACTCTGGTGTGGGGGAACTGAAAATAATGGAAGACTGCAGGAGAAAAGTCAATGAAAAGTCTTTTGAGATTCCAGTCATTGCTATTTGAAAATTACACTTTGTGTCTCAAAATACACTGGTCCCTGGTGGAATCTACATATTTTAATTAGCAATCTTTTTTCATCAATCCAACCTAAATCTACACTGACCTGAATTTAAGGGGTACATCTCACGCAATACTTCTGGGAGAGTGGATGACAAATATCATTGCAAACTCTATTTTTCTGAGTATTTGCAATAACTGTATTAAAGACCAACCAACCATCCAAGCAAATAAAAACAAACAATGAAGCAACACTATAGAGAAAAAAATTTTACTTATTTACATATTATCAAGTCTCTTAAGACCAAACAGGGTAACCTGAAAAAAATCAATATACAAGCGGTAGAAACAAGTCGTAGGGCAATCTTACCTTCAGGTAAATAGACCATGTAAATAAAAAAGAGAAGGAGAAAAAAAGATAAGGTGAAAGTAATTCCATTGCTGAGAGGGTTTCTCTACTGTTCTTTCCCTTCTCTCTCCCAAATCTTGATATTTAACATTCTGGTGCCAAAAATACCCAATTACAAATAGGGACCTGTCCAATAAGCAAACCACGGTTACAGGGTGTTCTGTTACCAATGTCATAGTTATATAGAAGCTTTGTGATTACAGTAAAGACTATGATGTGTTAGCTTTTCCACTAATTACTAAGTGCTCACCTGAGGCCTGGGGAAAAGTCACCAGTTACAGTCTGTGTGGAGCAATTGAAGATTATCAGAATTGCAGACTCGCTTCGGAGAAAGAAGGGACTTAAACTGTTTTGTACTCTTCAGTTTTACAAACATAAAATAATAAATAAATAATAATAACAATAAAATAAAGAGTTAATATGATAGATGGCTCTGAAATCATAAAAAGTCATGGATACAATGAATAGGTATGAATATTCCCTATTTTCCATAGTGTAAAAACAATGAAATGTCATACTTAATACTTTATCACTGAAATATAGGGTTATAGTGTGGAAAGGGGAATAAAGTGGGGACAGAATTAGTTTTACATTTACATGAAAAAGGGAAAAATTTTGAACAATTTTTTCTAGAGCAATATTTGGATTGTTTCTCATTTTGTATTAAGATTTCAAAATGTTCTATCATCTTTTAGATATTAGATTAAATAAAACATTACATATATAAAGTAGTTTTTCTGTAGCTATGACACATTTCTCTGTAGATGTTGACTCTGTTATGGAAGTCTTAGATAACTGTGAAGAGCACACACAAAGAGAAAAATATTCAGTCAATTCACCTTGATTAAGGAGCACACTGAAGGTACAACATTTAGATTGAAATCCGCAGTGTTCAACCCCCCACAATATGAGAGTATTTGGTGTTGTTTGTATCTGTTTATGTAGGTGAAAATCTGTTTATACAACAGAATTATGAACAGCGTGAGACTGTTTACATGTAAGGTTGTATTTTGGAATCATTTCTACTCAAGAGCTGAATAAAGTAGAAGAGCAATATATTATGAATCTTTGGTAAGCAGTTAATGCAGCTGCTTATTCTATAATGAGAAAAAAAATGCCAGATAAGCTCTATTTAAAGTTTTTTACTTGAGGAGGTCAATATATTATTCTGTACTTTCATAGAGTGATGATCCGACAAAATTTCAGCAATCTTGGCATAAATTATATTATACAAAATTCACATAAATTACTATTAATATATTTGCTGAGTTACTTGCAATTTGTCAAAAGCTATTTCCACTTAGAGTTTAAATACTGTGCGAAAGAGATATGATGAAAGCAGTCATTTAGTCTCTATATGAGAGTGAGTAAATGTCAATTACCTTTTCTTTCTACAGCTGCATAATCAGAGATCTTCTGTTAAAAGAATGTTTCCTTTTCAACCTCTTCTTGTTGCTCATATGAATGAAACAATTATTTCTTCATTTTTCATTGAAGCATACTCCTATACATTATTTTTATGAATTTTATTATGCTAAAAATTATACAGTAAATTCCTCTGAAAATCCTTGCATTGAATACTAAATTGTGCAATAATTCTGCAATCAGGAAGGAAAATCTACATGTGTTATTGAGTCATGATAAGTACATGAGAAACAGAGAAAGAGCTATTAAAGGTACTAGATATGTAGAAGGGAAGAAGGTAAGAAAAGGAATATAAAAGTAGAAAAGAAAAAATTATAGTAAAAGTACTCATACATATCTTATAGAAAAGACATAGATAAGATATGTTCTTTGGTAATTCTAGATATGCATTTGAGATGTTACAGAACAGAATTAATCAACCTTACCTTCATGAATACAGAATCCCTCTTACTAAAAGGTTTAGTACTACTCTTATATTGGTTTATATAAAATGCAACAGTGTTAATGTTCCCTAGCTGCATATTCTTACTATTGGACTTGGTTTGATAGTCTGAACAAAAGTGGCCAGAAATCAAATTCTGTTGATTCAGTGCCACTGGTCTCACCAGCCTTGCAGCCATATCTCAGGGCAACTGAGTTTCAGCAAATATGCCAGAGGACACTGTTAGAACACTGGAAACAATATTCTCTGGATTTCAGGTTTTTTCATTACCTTTTGAAGCAGGGCCATAAACAAACTAACATATATGTGTGTGAGATACAAAATATTACACTTCTTACCTAAATGCAGGTATATCATAGCTGATGAATGCGTATGTTCTATAATCATGTGCATGACCTTTTCTGAATTAAGTGATGAATATCATGCTGTGTTGAGAATTATTTCTTTTCTCCTCTATAGTAGTTTTTTTCCTTTTCAGATCTGCATAATGGAAGTGAAAAGGTGAGATGCACTACTGTCATGGTGGCTTATTCTATCTTCTCTTTCTTTTTCCTTGTCCAATATAAACAAGAATATTGGCTGCATTAAATGGAAGCTTTTGCTATCTCTTTTGAATAATGTTGACCATCAAGTATTACACATAAAATCTAATTAGCAGGTTGATTTCATTCACTATCTCTGGAAAAAATGTTTCATTACTATGCTAATAGAAATAGCTCCTGTTTCTACACTGTCCTGATAGACTGTAATATGAAGCCACTAAAAGTCAAATTCCTTCCTAATTTATAGCCTGTGCTATAAAGTGCTGGCTAAAGGTTAAAAGGCCTGTGTTATCCAAGTCTCTGAAGTTATACCACAGAATTTAGCTATTGATGGCTCTATAGTAGTTTAAAACTCAGATCTCTACATTAGCATAAACTGATATATAGTGTATTAAACCCAGTTTTATATGTTAGATTCTGGAAAACAAATATTACAGGTGACTGGTAAATAAAGTGACATATATATTTTTAAAATCTTAACAATTACTAAGAATTAGTGTAGATGAGCCAGCACAATTTGCATAAAATCATGACTTTGTTCTGTTTAGGCTGTATCTTACATCAAGAAATTGTTTGGTGTGGTGCCAGGAAAACAAGATACCATTTGTCTTTCATATACAGAATGAGTAAAAACGTGCCATGAAAAATCATCAGGTTGCATATGTAGATTTCACAGTCACACATATTACAATCCCAATAGCTAAAGGCACAATCTGTATTTGATTTTGCCATCTCACTAGTGTGAGCCCTTTAGTAATAATCTTTCCAGTTAGCAAAACTTGTTTTTCTTCAGCTATCATCAACCGGCCCAGTTGTCAACCATAAAATTTCTGTTAATATATACTGCTTTAATACCCCAGGACTAGGTACTTTTTTGGGGTGCAAAGTTTTTTGAAATTTAGCCCAAATGACCAGTAAATAGATCTGTATTATTAAGTGAAATAAAAACTTTTTTTTAACCTAAAGTTCAAATATCTTTCTCATATTGCTTAATTAAAAAAATTCTTTTAGACAGGTTTGAAGTATGATTATTTAGTACATGGAAGTTAGAATTGCTGTTCAAGAAACATACAATAGAAACCTAGCACACTTAACTGCATTCATCCCTGTGCAATCCTGTGATCGACTCATTGTTACATTTAAACTGAGATGTTTCATTTCCCCTGAGGTCTTCTCCCCAGGGATCCTCCTTCCCAAGCTTTTTTCTCAGAGCTATGCCTGTATTTGAAAAGAAATCTGCTGGGATAAGAGCTGAGAAAATGAAATCCAAGGCAGGGGATCAGAAAGTGTGAGTATGCAGAACAGAATAAAAATGGGACCAAAAGAGGACAAATAAAATTGTTGGATGAAAGAACACTAGAAAGCACATGGCTACAGGCTAAGAGAGAAATTTCTTCACCAACACCAAATCCTAAGGCTGATTATAGGATACAAATATAAGTAGTATTGCTCTTGGAATGGAAAAGATCATTTATGAAAATCTGAATATTCCAATATACGATTTATTTTATTCTTCAGTATTTGAATTTTCATACCATGTACCAGTGGAACCAACTTTCACCTGTTACTTCTATCTAAGATGAGCAGCATTTTATTTCTTCTGAAATGAAAGATGTTATTTTTTGAAGTTATAAAAATGAAATACTCTAAAACCAGTTGTTCGATGAAACACATAAACCTACCAACCAAGAGCCTTGATGACAATGAATTGTTTCTCTCATTTTGCAAAACTGATGTGTCATATATTCCAAACACCAAACATATTGGAAACTGCAACAGAAGTGCCAAATGATTTCTTTTTCAGTATACAAGACCAAAGATTTCAGCCAGCACTCTCTATTCTGAGCTCATAATCTAATCTAATTAGATCACACTGATCTAATCTAAAAACCTCTTGTGTATATTTTGGGTCATCAAATATAAGATTTCTTACTACTTGAGAAGGAATGAGTTGAGCTAGACTGATTTTATCCCATGCTCTGATAAAAAAACCTCACTGTGTTACAGTGTTAGTGTGTCTGAGTTCTAATGCACAGCTACCATGTCAGAAGTAGTACAACTGGATGCATACACAAGCAGCTATTGTTGTTAAAGACACTTCATCTACATATGTTTAGGTGGAACTCATACAATCCATGAACTTCCAAATAGCAAATGGTAACAGAGTGGGTTTGTGAAGCTGAAATGTTGCACAGCCATTAAATAGTATCACCTGACAGTCTGTATCCCTATCATTTAACAGTAAGTATCCCTACCACTTAACAACAATTAAGCTTCCTGGATGTAACTGAAAATGACATATCCAATGAAATTGTTATCATAGAATCATACAATTATAGGATCATAGAATGGTTTGACTTGGAAGGGACCTAGGGCACCATTTAGTTCCAACCCCCCTGCCATGAGCAGCTTAATTGTGTCTTGCCAAATCCAAGTGTTAGAGAAAATTCTTGTTTGACAAATGGATCATCATTAGTCCATAAAGGGTCGAGGGGATGTCCTACCTGCACTCCAGCTGCCACTGAAGAAGTGCAAGGGCCTCCAACAATCTCTGTGTCCCAGCTGCCAGTCCGCTATAGTTACCTCTGGTATCCTAGAGAGTACCAAGTCTCAGGTAACTATATCATGCCACATTCTGCTTTGTCTATCACAAGGAGAAAGTAGGGCATGAAACCCAAACATCTGATTTTGACAGAGTGAACTTTGTTTGGATTGCACTAAAGAGAAAGCTGCTACCAAAAGTTTCCTAGATGAGAGATAGACCTTCAGATTGGAGGATCTAAATTCTCCTCAAAAATACTTTTCCATCTACCCACGACAGGTAATGGAAACAATATTTTATTTGTATCAGCCCCTTGAACCCAGTGAATAGATATAATAATAAATGGCACAAAAATGTAGGTTTGTATGGAAAAGTCTGAGTGTGCAATTCTCCCTCCATCATGAAGGGTGGAGCTGTGCATGTGGGCCCTGCCCCCAGGAGCATTCCCAAATCTCTCTCTACATAGGTAAGGTGTACGAATTAACAACTTTGCTGATCATCTCACCTCACATAAGTCAGTCTAGTACAGATCCAATATCTTCAGTGTAGTAAACCTCTCAAAAAAATGTCATATAGCAGCAATAGCAAACTGTCATCCTCTGGAAAAGAGAAGTTCTGTACAGCATTGTGTAAATGCAAAACAATTGGTTACATATTTTGGATTTGTTCATGGAAAATCTATGTGTTGCTGCTGTTTAATATAAAGACTAAAAGAGCAAACATTGTCTTTCTCTTCTGTACATTTTTCACTTGCTGTTTTGACTGAGACAGAAAGTGAAAAACTTCAAAGGAATTTCTGAAATATTTATAAGTTGACCAGGACTAGAAACATCAAACATATCCAAGTGAGTACTTTCCCCAGAAGAATTTCTAAACCAATTTTCTATTTTATATCTACCATTTCAGGAAGACAATTCCTGACAAGGAATTCCTTTTTATTTTATTGTCTGCCTAAGAGTAGCATCATAAACTTGGTATATACTGGAACTCCCAAATACTATTTCTTTCAGTTACAGACTTTAATAGTCTATAGATTCCAGTCCCAGTCTTGAAGCACATAAATATAAAGTTTACTGAATGACTCCCCATACTGAAATTTTTAAAAATTTATAATCTTCCATTTACATCTAGAAATGTAGTTAATACCAAAATACAGCTAATAATCACAAAAAATGTGGAAGTATTTTAAGAAATCCTAACAAGATTTAAAGACCAAAGAGAGGTTGTCATAGGTTTATTCGTTCTAAAAAACCAGGCAGGGAATTTTTCTTTCCCCTGCATTGCTGTAAGGGGGGAATGTTGAACAGGGGAGGGTAGTTTTTGCCTGGTGTAATTGACACACAGAAAGGAACTAACCAGCAGATCCACATTCTAAGCTGATGGCCCTCTCAAGACTGTGGGGAGGGGTGATGAGGTTTTTTTTCCTCTTCTCAGAAGCAGGAGGCACTTCACTTTTGTCCTAACTCAGGTAAGGTGTGTGTTGGAGGGGTCTGAGGTTCACTTTATTTTTCGGCCCAGTCATCTGGCTGTTTTCTGGCCCCAGTTTTCCTCCGTTTTCCTGCACCCTGTTCTGCCCCAGTCTAGACCTGCTCAGACTTCATCAGAGAGGCTCGACCCACCCATGGAAGAACCTTTCGGGAAGGAGGTTGCCCTTTCTCTCCTCTGCTCCTGTGTTAGCAGCAGCGTGTGTCCATTGATGTAAGTGGAGAAATCCTGGCCACAGCCAGCTGCAGAGAGCATGAGTTTCATGGGAAGAGCCACCTTTTTCCCCTTTCCCCCTTCCCCTTCTTGCTGGGGGGGGAAGGTCTCCATTTTCGGCTTCTCCCGCAATTGGAGGGGCCCCACATGGCGACCGCCAGAGCCCAGCAGCGCCCCCTGCCGACCAACACCGAGCAATGCAGGCTCTGCTCCCCCAGTGATCCGACAGCGCCCCCTGCTGGTCACGGTTAGAATTGCGCCAAGAAAAGCAGAAAGTACTGAACTGTTTCTGTTTTGAAGGGGATTTTTTGGGTATAGGAGTACTGTTTTGTTGGTTTTGTGTTCTTTTGTTGTTCTACCAGTACACATACATCCTTTAATAAAGGGCTGTTATATTTTTCTTTCGCCATACTTTCTCAGTTGAAGCCTCTTAATTTCAGATTTACAATTGCTTAGAGGGAGGAGTTTGGTCTTCCTCATAACTCATCCTCCTTAGCAAAACACTTCAGTCCCATTAAACTGAGACAGAAGTCCAAATAACTGTCTAAATTTTGGATGCTTATCAGAGATAAATTGTCATATTTAGAGAGGTTAATATTTCTCTAATTTCCCTTTGAGATATGTTTCCCATTACAGTGTGAAATTGCCCACATAACCAGGATTAGGTTTAAACTTAGATGCCTCAGAGATGACAGTCACCTTTCAAATGAGAGGAACCAAAACCAAGACGCAGTTTTACTAAAGAGGTTATAATTTCACTGATTGTAAGACTACTGCATTAAAGATTGGTATATTGAAATATTACACCTACACAGGGCACTTCGAAAATCAGAAATGCTAAGCTGTCATTCTGTAATATGAAATTATCACCCTTGTAGATTTGACTTTTTGAAGAAGATTTTTACTCTAAAGTATATATGAGGTCAATAACATCTTGCTAGTCTCTGTCAACAAAATGGTATAAAGACATTAATTTTTATTTAAAAGGGCAGAGAAATCCCTTTGAAGACACAGATTTGATTTTTTTTATTTGTTATTCAAAGAAGCATCCAAGACATAATTTTGTGTTTTAAGCATGTCATTAATTCAACTCATCAGAGGTCTAAGTATAGAGCCTATATTGCAACATTTCAGAACTGAGAGGAGAAGTAAAAATAGTTTTATTGTAAAAGATCTGGACCTTGGTATTTCCTAATTGTACAGATTTTACTGAGTATATTATTTTTTCCTGAATTTCTCCTTTTCTTTGAAATTCAGAGGGGGGAAGAGCGAAGACAAACTGGAAACCTCATTCTTGATGTTACTTCAAATTAGGCATGTCTGAAGAAGGACAACAAAGCTGGTGAAGGGTTTGGAAAACATGTCTTATGAGGAGTGGCTTGGGCAACTGGGGTTGTTTAGTCTGGAGAAGAGGAGGTTTGCCTCATTGCTCTCTACAACTAACTGAGAGGAGATTGTAGTGAGGTGGGGAGTCAGTCTTCTCTGTCATATGTCAAGGGAGAGGATGAGAGGAAATGCCCTTAAATTGCACAGGGGAAATTCAGATTAGATATCAGAAAAAAAAAATCACTGGAAGAGTGATCAGGCATTGGAATCAACTGCCCAGGGAGCTGGTGGAGTCAAATCTCTAGAAGTGTCCAAGAGGCACCTGGATATGGCACTTGGGGATACGGTTTAGGGCTGATCATGGTGGTGCTAAGCTGACAATTGGACTAGATCATCTAGAAGGTATCTTCCAACCTTGATGATTCTGTGATTCAAATAGTCCAGCAACCCAGCCCTTAAGGTCCATGAGAATTGGCTGAAGGTTCAAAGACAAAAGATAAAGATGGAAGGTGGTTTTCTGCAGTTTTTGTTCACAAAATTAAGCACATTCTCTCTAAAAATCTGGTTTTCACTCTATGTTAATCAAATGATGCTTTAACTGATACCAAGATTAGCACAGTTTCAGCTGTGAAACAGACTGAGATTTTAAGACTATGTATTGCTATCTATTACAGAATACAAATATCTTTTTCACTTGCTTTTGATTTAGCTATAAGGCATATAAGTCAAGAATGACACATTTTCTTTTCTTAAAGAAAATATAACACTAAAACTAGTATTGGAGATGTCAAATCAACATTGCAAATGTTGGAAAAATAAGATGACTAGTCTGTGAAACTTCATTAAAAATAAATAGAGATTTTCAACTATCAATTTCCTCTTTAAAATTTTATCACTACTGTCTAAAATTCAATTTGAATTTAATTTAATTTTCAAGTTGGAGATAATTTAGTCTACTGAGAATATATCTTTGGAGCAGTACAGGTTTTCTTCAGTAATTGCGTACCTCATTTCTACTGGTTTCTAGCAAAGAGCAAAGGCAAGAAGTAAAGATAAAATACCATTGGAACTCTATCTGATGACAGGTGATGTTATAAACACTATTAAAGATTTAACAGTAGGAGGCTGATGATGGAATAGTGTCAAAAGGCTTTTTCAGCTGCCAGGTAATATAGTGAAGCATTGCTGTTGTTGTAATTAGGACAGCAATAAGTCAATTACTGTAGAAGCAAACAAGTCTTTAAAGCTTCCCATGTTCACAGAAACAACACATACTTTTCCTGTTTCAGTGAATGCCAGAAAAACACCCCACCATACTATACAAAAAAGTGACACACATGAACATAGTCTACCCTAAGAAAAAGGCACCTCATGTGCATTCAAGTGTCTGGGAACAGAAGCCAGCAGCACTGTGAAAGCCTGCATAATGCAGTTCACACTGTAATTAATGTTTTAATTTCCTGTGGAATACACACTAGTGTCTGAAGTGGTAAAATTCAAAGAATGACTGATAAGGTCAAAGTTTTTGAAATGCTAAAATAAAGAGCAAAATTAATTTTAAAAGTCTCTCAATCCTACTCTTTCCTTCTGTGAAGTACCTCATTCTCCCATGGAACACTCAAAGAATCCTAGAACATTGGAAGGGTTAGAAGAGACCTTCAAGACCATCTAATCCCAACCCTTCCTGCCCTCGCAAGGACACCTCCCACTAGACCAGGTTGCTCAAGGCCTTATCCAACCTGGACTTTACCACTGCCATGGTTGGGGCATCCATGACCTCCCTGGGCAATCATCCTTCCTTCCTTCTTTCCTTCCTTCCTTCCTTCCTTCCTTCCTTCCTTCCTTCCTTCTTTATTTGTGTATACTTTTTCTCTATCATGTTGTTTTGCGTTAACCCCAGTTGACAGCTAAACACCACAGAGCCCTTGGCTCACTCCCCCTGGTGGGATGGGGCAGAGAATTTAAAGGGTAAAAGTACTAAAGACCTTGGGTTGAGATAAAGAATATTTAACAGGTAAAGAAAAATCGTGTGTGCAAGCAAAGCTAAACAAGGAATTAATTCACCACTTCCCATGGGCAGGCAGGTGTTCAGCCATTCTCAGTAAAGCAGGGCTCCAGGATGGGAAGTCAAATACCATCACTCCAAACGTACACTCCTTCGTCCTTCTTACCCCAGCTTTATATGCTTTGACACCATATGGTATAGAATATCTCTTTGGTCAACTGTCCCAGCTGTGTCCCATCCCATCTTCTTTCGCACTCCCAGACTCCTTGTGGGCGAAGTGGTACAAACAGCAAAAAAATCCTTGATCCTGTGTAAGCTCTACACAGCAGTAATGAAAACACCTCTATATCATCAACACTCTTTTCAACACAAATCCAAAACATGGTCCATCACTATCCACTGTGAAGAAAATTAGCTCTATCCACCGGTACACACATGAACTCAACTATAACAAGAGCACTTGTTGATGATACTTTGATTGATGGTATTCTGGTGATCCGAATATGTCCCTTCTAACTGAGGATATTTTGTGATTCTATGATACTCTTAAGTAAGTGTAGCTTCAGAATACATCAACTTTGTTAAAACCAATGTGATCTCCAAAGAAGAACAGAGCATACAAAACTGAAAGGAGTAGAGTACTAAAATAATAAGGTAAAAGCCAAGGAAAGCCCAAATATTAGTGCAAAGTTCTTAGATAAGAAATGAGTCATTTAATTCTATTCAGAAAAGAGACAACATAAGAAAACTTTGGCAACATTTCCTCAAATGTTTCAGTACTGCTTACACAGAGAAATAATGATGACAATAAACCATCATTGAGTTGACCTGTCTCATTCAGTGTTGCTTTGAAAAAGTCTGATTATTTCACCAGAATCAAGACTTATTTATTTTATTGATTTATTTTGAGTCAAAGCAGTATGTGGGACATTGTGCTGTTATTCTTGGAAAACAAATCTTTTTGTTACTTTCCCAATTTTTAAAAATTATATTAGGAATCATAAATAAGAAATTAAGGCTTTATACTCAAAGGAAAACTGGAGTACATGATTTTATGTTAGAATCTGGAACAAAAGATTAAAAAAAAAAAAGGAAGAAACTTCTTAATTGCTGTTTCCTTAAAGACTTACATGGCCTTATTAAATCTGGAACCAGTGAAGAAGAATGAAGCAGCTGTTAGGAGTCTGAACAGAAACCAAACAACCACTTAAGAGCTTTATTGTTTTATTTTTGTTCTTAGAGATTTATTTTATTTTATCCCATGGCAGTTTATGAAAGAACAAGAGGAAAACATTTGCTTCTGGGAACAAAAACAAGCATCAAAATTGAAGCAACTCAAGTGAAAACATTGTTATTGTTTCATTTCTCTAGGATACATCTTCATGCAGAACATCGAACATCTGTCAAAGAGTAAGGAGATACTGATGAGGTTCAGAGCCAGATTTTCAAATAAGTAGTTCCATGAGCCAAGGAACTTGATTTTTAACATTTCTGGTGTGCAAGAACTCTCCCTTTAGTAAAGGCATTAATAAAGTCTCTTTCCCACATCTGGCTACCTATTTTCATAAAAATCATAGGAAATTTTACAGTGTTTGAGACCAAAACTTCATTGTCAAATCAGCAAGTGGATTCAAAAGTGATCTGAGAGAAGTTCTTTCTCTCATATGCAGAATTTGACCATGTATGCATTGTTACATGTGCCAAAAAAACCCCTCTATGTCCTTGCCTTAGCATGAAACTGAAGGACTGCAATTTGCAACCTAAGCAGGGAGACAAAGGTTTTTTGAGGGCGATCCTGGAGATCAAGCACATTCAGAAAAGCCCAGTCACAAACATAAGTTTGTCAGTCTTTCCATATTTGTTATGAGATATGCAGACTAGCTTCTGAGCTCATAGTACTGAGCCCAGCAGTGGTTTCATTAAAATACTCATATTAGGTAAAGGAAGGTTGGTACTTCAAAAGAACTGCAGTTTGTGTGATTACATCCTATGTCACTAACCTTAGAAAAGATTAAATCCTTAGGGCTGACTATGGGCAGTTTGTGATTTCCACAGTGCTTATGATTTGCAGATTAATAGAGTGACTGCTTGGAAGGCAACTGTTCTGTTTAGCTGCAATTTTTTTAAAGTAATAAGGAATTATATTAAAAACACAGTGTACATAGTAAGACAATTTATTTTTAACTCATATGCTAACAAACACAGTGATGCTTCTTGTGAATATGAATGGTAGAGGAAGTAAGAACACAGGCAGAAGGTCTTGTAGTGCAAAAGAAGACATCCTGATTAAAAAAACCTTCCTTATATAAATCTGTATGCAGTAAATCTATCATGTTATCTAGAAAGGGTTATGAAATATTTATAAAATAAGCACTGAACATTATTTTTTCTGATTCTGCCATGTTTTTACTATATGTTGGGGCAGAAAAAGTCATATCAAGGAAGAAGAAAGCAATATGCTAGAGCCACAGCTAAGTCAATACTTTAAAAGCAGGCTAAGTTTTATCTGAGGAGCAAAGCCAGTTTCTGCTGCTGTAAATTATGCTTTTTCTATGCAAATAATGGTCAAAAATCTTAGTTTCTGATGCCTGTCATTGACTGGAGGCTGATTTAGCTTACATCATCAAAAAGGGCACCAGAAAGAGATAGCAGATGCCACCTTGCATTGCAATCATTCCTAACTAACAAATGTAATCAGTACTAAATGGACTAAAGGTATTTTATAAACTGATAAAAATTTAGAGAAGTTAGGAAAAATATGACTAGTAATGGAGTGAGAAACTGAGAAGTGCTTCTTTTTTACTGTAGAAGTGTATTGGCTAAAAAACCTATTCACAGTGCAGAAATGAAAGAGATAAAAAATAAAGATTACTTTACCAACATATTCATCAGGTTGACATAGTCTTAATAGAACAGGGTATTCTTTCTCCAGCAGAGTAGCTGATGTTGGCAGTACTATAGTAAGGTTGGCAACTTATGTTAGTTCATTTTACTTGTATTCCTTTTGGGGATACACATACAGTATCTTGCCTAATTTGCTTTGCACTGATATGGCACAAAGATACAAAACATAAAAATTAATCCAAGCAACAACCAGACACAGCATACGTTAATGGGCTCAGCCTGGGGGGAGACTAGACCAGAGATGATGGTGTATGGAAAATTGATATGGACGAACTGACTAAATAAGAATATCAAGCTATTTATATAACATTGATCCATTGGCTTGAGAGGATGAACATTCCTGGGAGATCACAGTTTGTTCTAATAAGTTTTATTCAAGCTGCTGGGTTAATAAGAAGCAGAAAGTTATTAAGAGGAAATATATGCATGTGGAAATATTAGCTTCTGCCTCTGGTAATTTAAAGCTTATTCACAACCTCTTTATTCTTGTTTATAGAAAAAGGATAATCCACCTCATGAATCAACCCCAGTGTTTTCAGGACTGTTATCCTTCCCATTATTTAAAGGAAAAACTAAAGTATGAGGTGTATGAGACAACGTTTAACACTTTCCTAAATGGATCCAAGGTCTTGTGACTTACAGACCATGGCAGGAAGCACAGTTTACATCGGATTGTGATGCTTCAGTTTAAAAGTCTCGTTTTATAGATTTCTTCTGTCACTGATTTTTGATTTCTGAAGTAGAATCTTCTCTGTTGCAAACTGAAATGAGGTTGTTAGTAATATAGTTCCAGCCTTTTGAACTATATGAACAGCACTATAAAGGCTTAAAATCAAAATCTTATTACATTCTACTTACCTGGAGAAATCAACTACTTGGTCACAGAAAGGCAGTGGTAACTTTCAAATTATAAATGATTCACAGGATTTGGAATATTTTGATTGTTTTAATTATTATAAGGGAAATTGGAAAATGCATATTTGGGCACCTCATGACTATTACGTAATTTTCACAGAAAACATGAATAATTTGAAGCCAATCCTGAAGATGAAAGAAACAGTATCAGAGTGAGAATAAAATGAAGATTTTCTGAAAACTAGAACAACTCGAGCAATTGGTATAATGATCCAAGAACTTTCAAGTGTGCTCTGGAGAGACCCAAATTTGACGTTTCTTTGAAAAGATGCCCTGCATATGAGAAAATGTATGAAAGGGAAAAGCAAAAAGATTTTCTCTTTACTGATACAAGGTACATAGAAAACCAAAACACATAAATCTTTTTCTACTCAGAATACGGGCTTGACATTTTTCTGTTCGGATTTGAAGGGTCCATCGTCTCTGTGGGATCACTTGAAATCATGGACTTATGCCACAACTGAATAAATATCTCAGCTTTGGATGACATCCTTTCACTGAAAAAACTGCAGTGGATATTCTTGGATAGAAAATATTCCAACCATCCCAAACCTGATATTTTCCTAAGCCATTCTGTCCTGCAGTAAAGCTGACCACTACCTAGAAGCTGACCACTACCTATCAAACTTACATGCTCCTCAACGGTAACAACAGGTACTAGCTTGCTTTTACCCTAGAAGCTTTCTCTAATACAACTACTTTACCTTGATGAACTTGCTGTCCAGAAGAGATTTTCCATCCACACAAGTGACGTAGCAGTCTTAAAGGTGGCCCTCTGACAGAAAAAAGAATTCCCTCAGCGCGAAAAAGAAGTAAAATTGACTTGGTAGCTTTGCAATGCAAATATAAGTCACCCTAAGCTCAAAGAACACTAATAAATTCCACAGAACCCTTGTTGAAAAAAAACCAAAAACCTAGGGGTTTTTTTTCAGTTTCAATTCATAGGTTGCTTTTTTGAATTTGTCTTCTTGCTAGAAATCACCAACACTTCACTTCATCTTGACAGACTTGGCTGAGAACTTGGCCTGAAATTTCTTCTGGTTTCAATCATTTGTTGTCTATTGTCTATTTGCTATTCCAAGCAAAAGGCAGAAACTCATGAATGTCATGTCTCTTTTATCATTTATAATAAAGATATCATATTTTCAGTGATAGGCACCTGTTGCACTTACAACTAGGTTTGCTGATCGATAGCATGCATGGCAGGAACAAAGCAAATTTCTGAACACCTGAATGCTAACTAGCATTTATTTATAGCATGTGTTTCATTTTCTCCTCAACAATTTAGTACCAAGTGTTGGTCTCTGAATGACTAATAAGAACCCAGGTGGGTGTCAGCTGGGATACTATTCTGATTAAAGTTGATTTTAAGAGTGCTAGAATTGAATTAAGCAAAATACTAGGATTGGAGTTATAAAGCCTTTGGATTTTCTTATCCTGATGGGCATACCAGTCTTATACATGTTTGTGATACTTTTATCATCCCATTCTTACATTATTTCAATGCTGCTTGCTTTGCTCTTTTCATAATAACCTAAAAGGGAAAAGAAATTTCATTATGTTCATAGTTCAGGTGTACGGAGAATTGAAGCATAGGAAGATTAAAAGTGGGATAAGCCTCGCCTCACTTTAAGAATCTATCAAAACTACTTGTAGGAGAGAGAGATTATTTCTAAAGGTGATTTGTCCTATCCTAAAAAAGATGGAAGAAGTTGCCTGCTTGCATTATCCTCCAGTGGTTAGATATATCTAGATTAATCTAGGTAACTTGGTTGGTCTGTCTCCCTGGTTTTCAGGCTGCTATATGTAGGCAAGAAAAATTCCACTAGGTGATTTGTTGAAGGTCACAGAGAAAGTCTACAGAACATCAGGGAACTTAAAGTAGGTATCACATTTCTCAGATAAGCACTTTAATTGCCAGAGCAGACTTTAAACTTCTGTTTACTATTTAGTGTGAGATAATTTACCATCACTGCTCAAATCTTTGACAGAGAGAAAAAGATAGGTATAAAATCTCACTTCTCTTTCATTATATGCTACACTGCAACCTGTGATTACTTGATGTCACTTGCACTCTTTTAAAACAGAGAATTTAGGAGCTCAGGAAATATAATACAGAAGAAGTTTAAAAAAGACCCTGTATTAACAAAAATGCCTTAGAATTCCTAGGTGGATTTTCTCTGAAAGCTAGAATAGAGTTGCACAACATCTATTAAAACATTCAATGTAAATGTTGGTGGGCTGACTCAGAAAACCAAGGCTCAAATATTAGAGCACAGAAGGTGTTTTCTTCAGAGAGTAACGTCCTTAAGAAGAAATCTACACAGATCTGACTTCCTCCCAAAGTCCCTTATGTTCCCTTATGTCTTCTCCATTTCTGTGATCTTAATCACAGTATACCAAACTTTATTCTGTTTGCAGTCTTCAGTTTAGCATTTTCTGTCTATCTGGGAAGCAGGTAATGGCAATTAATCTGTCAGCCACTGACTTGACTGGACCTTCAAAACTACACATTCAATATATTCAAGAGAAATGTATCTCGGGTTTCTTTCTGTATTATATTATTTGTTTTCTTTTTCGCAGTTTTTAACTGCTGTGTAGTTTCAGTTGATGAATGCAGAAATACAATATCAGATTACTGGAGACAGTTAAAGCTCAAAATTCTCAAGACAGTATCCACGATATCCTTCAGATATTGCTCTTCTTTCTTTTGCTTTTGAGCAGAGGAATAGCTTTTGAGCAGTATGAATGCAATTATAACCTACGTTTATATTTCTGTCTAGAATACAGATGTTTATGTTTCTTATGTTTCAATGAGTTATACTGTAATTCAGCTAAAATAACTTGCAAAACTCTCATGTTTGTGTTAAAGACAAAATGATAAAATGGGAGGGTTTCTTTTAATCTAAAATTAAACACTCTGGTGAAGACAGAAGAACTTAACTCCAGTTATCGTCCTTGGAAAAAAAGGAGATTTCAGGAAAATGCTCACTGGAAATAATTTGCTTCTTTTCATTAGGATCATTCACTCCAAATGTGTTTTTTTTTTCTCCAGCCTTTTTAAAAGAGGTCTGGACAGATACTTTGAGTAGGTAGTTTCATTACTGATGCCTATATTAAGAGAAAATCCAAACAAAACCAGAATAAAAACCTCCCCTTTAATAGTTTGCTTCCACTCAATCAAAATCATCAATAATTTTGTCCATAACTACATTTGATCCACTTCTCAGAGACAATGGAATGCCTTTAAATGAAAGAAAGTAGGATAAGATGGTGAAATCTTATCTCAGAAATCTGAAAAAAATAAGACCTCAGTTGAGATATAATCAGAAGTTCTTTGATTCACTAGAAATTAATAATTTTATTGTGGAAAACCATCCAATGGAAATCAATAACAAAAGAAAATCTAATAAATTCAAAGATATGTAGCATGTTTATACATTTTCTAATATTTGTTAATATTTTCTTTCCACAACTTCTGAAAAGATATATATCCCAGTTACTATTTTTAGGCAAAACTAAGCTGTGAGGAATGCTGTTAGCAGAAAGTAGAGCTAGCAATCCCTCTGAAAATTAGGTACCTTAATTGTCCAAGTTCACTGCTTTGAATATTGAACTACATGCTGTACTACTTAAAGTTTTGATCCATTCAAATCAAATTCTTAAATGGCAGGGTCAATGCCACAGTGAGTTGTTAGGGTAAAAAAAGGAGAAACCACTAAATGATTATAGAATTCTAGTATATTATGCAGTTTTATTATGGCAAAATGCCCAGGCCTCATAAAAGATAAATAAGGTTCGAAGCAGGGGAAGAGGAGAAGAGTGTTGTTAAATTTAATAGAAGTTCTTTTATCTTTTATCTTTTTTTCTTTTTTCTTTTTTCTTTTTTTCTTTCTTTTTTTTTTTTTAAATGGCAAGGGAATGCAAAAGACATCAAAGCAGTTTTCAGTTTTCTTATAAATCTATAAGAAAATGAATTTCAGCACCAACTTTTCTGCTTTTATTACTAAAGTTCTTTTGGAAGCTGAAAGGGAGTATAATTCAGTGCTTGTCAAATTGCTTTGGAGAAATATAATAAATCCAATATATATATGGAAAAAGTTTATCAGTTTTTTTTGTATATATAAAACATGTACAGTTACTGGATCCTTTTTCTGATTTATTAAAATGGCTTTAAAGAAATAACCTATCAGATCTGTCTGTAAGAATTTCACTTTGAGAAGTGCTCATTAATTTCTGGACTAGAAGCCCAACAACATGATATAGCAAGTTAGTTAAATAACGCTGCTACTGCTTTACCTGCAACCATGGGCAGACGTATGAATCTGTGATCAAAGAACAGTGGAAAAATGCATGAATCTAGAATGTTGTCCTTGATCATGACAGCCATGACAGCCACAGGATAAACACATTATTGCCCAGCGAAACATAAGTTAATGACTTTTTTTTTTGCCTGCAGGGAGAAAAATCTATCGGTCAAAGTTCACCATGATGTATGTTTACACATTACACTTCATATTTCCACATGTTCCCTTTTAAGTCTTTTCTTGCAAAACCTTACATAAATCCTTTTTTGTTTGCATTGTGGTCTGAGTTTTGAAGGTTTTGCACATATTCCACCAGTGTGTGCAAATGCAACAAGGTAATTCATATCTACACTGGATAATAAAACATACATTTTCCTTTGAACTATTTGGTAGATATTTGGGTTCAAGAAAAAATATAGTTATGATAGCATAGTCCTTCTAAGGACAGATTATCTTCTGCATAACTAATTAGTCTAGGTCTAGCTTTGTGCTATGGTATCACTGTACTTTCTTTGCTGCAGTCACAAGTATTGAGGCCATGTTGCTGAGAACACAGCTGCACTGGGCAGGGCACATCTCCAGGATGAAGGACCACTGCCTCCCTAAGATCTTGCTTTATGGTGAACTTACCACTGACTGCTGCATGAGAGGAGCCCCGAAGAAAAGATACAAGGACTCCCTGAAACAACATCTCAGCCTTGGCCATATTGATCACCATAACTGGTCTACTCTGGCCTCCAATTGGGAGGCCTGGAGACACACCATCTATAACGCTGCTGTTTCCTTTGAGAACACACGCAGGATCACTCTCGAGGAGAAAAGGCAACGCAGAAAGAATCGTATCTTGCAGAATACACCACCTAAGGAGTCTTTCTGCTGTGCCTTTTGCAATCGGATATGTCTGTCACGTATTGGCCTCATAAGCCACCAGCATGCCTGTAACAAATGTGGACAGAACCTTCCCAAATCTTCGTTCACGAAGCCTAGACATGATGACTTTCTTTGCTACGGCTTAATAGTTTTCTTTAGCATTGTATGTTACTTTGAGATGAAGGACAAGAACTGCTACACAGTGTAAATACAACTTATGTGGCAGGTGTTTTGTATGAGGGCTGTTCAATGCCATTGCTTCATACATTTCTTTCTAGAAAAATTCAATTCAATAGTATTTTCCATTTATACATGTTATTGGCCTACCCAGTTATAGAATCATCAAATCATAGAATGTTAGGGGTTGGAAGTGACCTGATGCTCTCATAGAGTGGGCTTAACATCCTCATTCTTCCAGTCCCTGCCTTTGCCTTTCATGACTTGGGTGGTGTGGGTAGAGCACTGGCCATTGAAGATTGAGTCATTAAGAAATCATTGAAGTCATTAAGAACCTCAGCCTTCTCTTTGTCCAGGGTAGGCAGGTCTAGTGTTTTCTTCCAGAGCTGGCACACATTATCCCTAGCCTTTCTTTTGTTTACAATATATCTATAGAAACCCTTCCTGTTGTCATTGATATACCTGGCTAGACTCTAACTGGGCCTTGGCTTCCCTAGCTTTATCCCTAGGTTCCTGTACAATTTCCCTGTATTCTTCTCAATCTACCTGTTCTCATTTCTACCTTCCGAAAGCTTTTTTTTTGGCTCCGAGTTTTCTCATCAACTTCTTATCCATCCATGGAAGCCTCCTGGTATTTTTGCCCAATTTCCTCCTAAGGTTGGAGGAGGTGATCCTTGAATATCAGACAGCATCCAGGGTCCCTCTTTTCTCCAGATCTTTATCCCATGGGACTCTACCAGGACCTCCTGGTCCTTGAGGAGGCCAAAGTCTGCTCTAGTGAAGTCCAGGGCAGTGAACTTGCTATGAGTCCTTCTCACTGCCCTGAGGATCTAGGATTCCACCCTTTTGTGGTCACAACTGCCAAGGCTGCCTTGGAGCACTACATTCCCCATCAGCTCCTCCCTGATGGTGAGCACAAGGTCCACCATGGCACCACTCCTTGTTGGTTTCTCAATCCCTTGTGTGAGAAAGGTATTGTTGACACATTTGAGGAACCTCCAGGGGTTCCAGGGTTTCTTGTGCCTTGATGTTTTGTCCTTCCAACAGATGTCAGGGTAGTTGAAAACCCCCATGAGTACCAGGGCTTGTGAATGTGAAGCTGCTCCTTTCTGCCTTTAGAGGGCTTCATCCATACCACTTCCTTGATTGGGCATCCTGTAGCAGATCCCCATTATAACATCTCCTGTCCCTAAATTCCCTTGGATCTTAACCCACAAGCTCTCAGCTGGTTCCTCATCCTTCACCAGGCAGAGTTCCATACATTCCAGGCAGTCATTGGTATGGAGGGCTACATGCCCTTGTCATCTCCCTAGCCTGTCTTTCGTAAAAAGTCTAAAACCTTCCATTCCAATGCTCGTCACAGAAGCCATCCCACCACATCTCTGTGATTCCACTGATATTACGTCTATGCAGGTGTGTGTATGTTTCTATTTCCTTTTGTTTGCTCCCTATACTATGTGCATTTGTGTATAGGCATCCAAGTCAGGCTCTGGATAAAGCTGACTTGCTGGCTGGAGTATCTGGAATGCCTTTGCACTCTTCCAGGCATCCATTACAGCTATTGGCATCTGACTGGTAGGATTGGCTTGGATAGGTGCCCTCCTCTCGACAAATCTGGTTTGAAGCCCCCTTTACCAGCCTGACAAGTCCCTGACCAAAGATATTTTTTCCCCCCTTTGTCAGATGAACCCCAGCAGGCCCCAGCAGATCAGGTTTGGCAAAATGAGTCCAACAGTCTGTGTAACCAAAACCTTGACTATGGCACCATTGTTCTAACTAGTTGTTAACCTGCCAGATTTGTTTGACCATTTTGGATACCTTTCATTTGACCCAAAGGATTGACAAAAAAATACTTGAGCTCCGGAGCCCTTTACCACCTCTCCTAGGTCTCTGTAGTCCCTCTTAATGATTCCCAGGCTGCTGCTGTCTATACCACCAGCTCCCACATGTCTCAGTCAGTTAAGATTTAACTTTGTTGCATGTAAACTCTGTTAAAGTATATATATAATATATTAATTATAGTGTTAGCATACTGGTAGTTTTAACCTGGAGGTCATGAAGAAGCTAATAGTGATAGAACTGCTTTCTTCCCCATCTCCTTTCTCCTGCATAGATTGTTCATATTGCAGTAGATCTATTCATAGTTTAAACTTTAGATTAAGGAAAAAAAAAGGCAAGATTCAAGATGCCCTCTCTGGTATATATTTTCTTGCAAAAAACACCCACCCTAATTCTTCTACTGTTGGAAGAATTATGGCACAATGCTATGAAGGATATGCAGCATATCTGGCCTAAAAGGAAACATAAAAAAGAAATTTACCCCAGTTACCTATTTCTTCCTGTTCAGTGATTATCTCAATGCAATCTAATGCTCAGAGTTTGTACCTTGAAATAAAACATCTCCAAAGAATCACAGTTTGGGGATTTTTTTACAAAATATAGGGTAAATTATTTGATTCTTAGGATTATGACATAGAGTTCACACAAACTGAGAAACTGCTCTTACAAGTCTCTTGTGGCAATTTCAGACAAATTGAAATTCTAATTCACAGATCAAACATCAGTGTGACATCTTTCCCTTGCATATCGGGTAATTTCTTTTTGGAAAAAGCGGATCTTACTCTCGTCGTATACAAATCTCCTTTCCTATATGGTTTTCCTTTCCATATTCCTTATCTTTAACATTATCATGAACAAGGCACTTAATAGAATGTTAGCAATATTCCATTTCAATATTCTCTTAGATCTTCCTATTTGTGTTTTTCAAATTAACTGTAATTACTGAAAATTTAGAACAACAAATAAACTCCTTTATCATGACTGATAGTTTTGTTTTATAAAATGCAAGGTATGTTTTTCTGATTTGAGCAAAGATTACTATTGCTAGTCATATGAACAATTGCATAAAAAGTAATTTTGAATTCTTTAGAAGACAGCATGCTCAAATATTTTTGTGGCTAACTTTGTCCAACTTAGAGTGCCTTAAGTATTATGAAATTCTAGAAGTTCTAAGAATTAAATTTTTAAATTTTAAAATTAATAGGTCGCCAACTTTTCTTTGAATATCTAAGCTATTCTATTCCAGTAAGGGGGGGAGCTTATCTATAATTCAGTTTTCATCAAGCGTGGGTGAGATCAGTGTGCAACCCTAAGGGCCTAAATCAATATTTTAAGAATCAACTAATTTAGCACTATGAGGAAAAAAAACAAACCAAACAAAAAACCCCAATACATCTAAATAACTACTGCAGGACTGTGGAATATTTATGATTAAATGGGCATTCTAGAAAATTGTAAGGTGGTTTTGTCAACAGGTCCAATGCATACACAGATAGCATTATAATTGCAAGGGAGATTTGTAACAGGGCAATGGCTATTGCTGCATCACTTCAGGGACTTTGGAAGCTGCACATCTGAAAGGTCATGGGAAGATTTTGCAGTAATCCAGTTTTCAAAAGAAATAATTTAAAATGTGGAGCACCTATTAAAATATGCTTATAAAAGAATGTTGCTAAACCTTTCAAATATATTTTGATTACAAGAAGGTGTTTGTCTTTAACTCACAGCATGTTTGGTAACATTGTCATTGTAATACAGATTTAAACCAAAGGGCTGGAAAAGGTAAATAGTAAATTGTATTTTACATAAGTTTTACAAATGGATTCAGATAATGTTTACTGCTAATATGTGAATTTATTGAGTTGGAATAAAAGTAATTTTAGAGACTGACAGACAGGCATATTTTAAACAAAGAAGAATCCTTGCACTATTTTAATAATCAGTTATGTCCACCTTCAAGAGGAAGTGTATTCTTGTCATTACAAACCTTTCTATTAAGACTTCACAGCTTTGTTTTACTCCCTCCATCAAGAGAAGATGGTGAGATGATAAGACACAAGGTAATGTTTATAGAACTAGCAAACTCTGGCCCCAAATAAAAATCATTTGACTTAAAACTTCTGGGCTGGACTCTAAAAAAGTAAAATAAAGTAATAAAGTGACAGTGATTTATTCTATTTGAGTAAATTATGGATACTAATATTTTCAAGTAGAAAGAAGAGGCTGACATGTCTTCCAAAGAGCAACATAAATAACAGCATAAAATATATTAAAAAATGGAGATATTAATGCAGTGTGGCATACTTAAAAGGATGCATCCTTAAGACTAAACTGAAACAGAAAGACCTCTGAGAAACAGCAGTGTCAGGGGCCATGATGACTGACCTGTCTAATGCAGGAGATTTCTGCTGTAATTTGTAATCCTAGGCAACTGGTTGTCCCTCTACAGTAACTTTCTTTACAGATGAGAAATACCCATAAGAGTAAAGGGCACTGCTGGATTTTTTAAGGAGAAGCTCTATGAAAGAGGTAATGATTTCTTCAAAAAAAGGCAGACCCTGTTCTGAATCAACAACTCTTACTCTTTCCCTGATAAGCAGAGTTATTTTCCAAGGCCTCTTGAGACATAGATCATTTACATCTGTAAACTTAGTCACTAGTCTTCCATAGATAATCCAAGTCACACCATGTCCAGTATCCTCATCCTTGCCCTTTTCCTTCTGCAGCAAGAAGAAATTTATCTTCAATGAGAAAATTAATTAATGAAATTATGAGGATATGGACTTAACAGTACCCTGCATTAGACGAGTTCAGGAAGTGTAGGCTGGATGAGCAGACTGTGGTGGATTGAGAACTGGCTGAATGGCAGACCCCAGAGGGCTGTGACTGATAGCAGAGAGTCTTGTTAGAGGCTAGTAACTAGTGGAGTCCCACAAGAGTCAATACTGAGGCCAGTACTACTGAAATTGTTCACAAAAGACTTGGATGAATGGGTAGAGTGCCTCCTCAGCAAGTTTCGTTATGATACAAAACTGGGAGAAGAGGTTGATACTTCAGAGTGCTGTGCAGTCCTTTGGAAGGAATTCAGTATTAAGACTGCAGGATTTCTTTTTTTTTCCCCCAGAATTATTTTATTTTATTTTCATGGAAAGAGTAATGAAAAAGAGTGTCAATAACATTAAATAGTAAGATATAAGGATAAAATATATAGCTGATATACACTTTCAGAGAAAACAAGATGCTTTACTACGTTACCTGAAGGGAGTTCAAGAAGATGCATGAGCCTTGAGGAAAAGATAAAAGCATAAAATAGGTAAGATGATTTACAACTTTTCTGAGCTAGCACTTGGTCTCTCACAAGCCAAATGGAAATAAGTAGTCTTAGTAAATTTAGATTAATACAGCTCAGTTTATGTATCTTTCAATAAAATACATAAATTACACAGCACGAGTTTACTTTACTTTTCAGCATGCATCAAAAAAGTATGAGGTCACAGATCACCCCAAGATCCCCCCCAGGATTTGAAACTGTTCAGTTCAGTGTACACCTCCTGGAAGATAAAGACCATCGACTACATTACTAAAATAATCTTGTGCCAGAATAAGAAGCTGCAGATTACACAGATACCTGTAGGTAATCTAGGTGTGTAACCCCTTAAAGATACCTCTAGAGTTAATTACCTTTAGCGGTATGTAATGAGATATAAAACGTTAATCACTGAAGGAGTAGTAATACTAGTATGTCAGTAAGACAAGAGAGTTTACTGATTTTTTGTTGCTCTTCATCTTTTCTCCAAGAAAGGAAGCTATTTTCCACTCAATAAACTAGAGTATTGTGACAGTTTATGACAACTGGACATTCCTACACAGAGAAACTTAATTCATAAAGACAGTAATCTATGAGAGCAGTAAAAGCAGTATTACTAACCTAATTCTGCAAAAGTAATTCAGGCTGAGGTTTGTAAAAGTTAACCTAATATTTTAAAAGGATAGAATCATAGGACGGTTTGGGTTGAAGGCACCTTAAAGATCATTTAGGTCTAATCCCCCTGCCATGGGCAGTGACACCTTCTACCAGAACAGATTGCTCAAAGCTCCACCCAACCTGGTATGTCAAGATTTTAGAAATTAGTCCCAAATGAGTAAGAATTGCCCCTGACACTCTAAACAAATTAAAATGTCAACCCTAATCACTGATACACAAGCTGTTTGAACATATTTAAAGAATAGACTGCATGGGAATTTATTCTTAGCAGTCACTTTATAGACACAAAGAAATTAATGGTCTCGCTTTCTCACCACTTCAAAAGGTTTAAACTACCATTTCTGATGCTTTTAAAAGACTGAAGAGTAAATTTCTCTAGATTTTAAAAAAGTTATATTTTTCTGCAACTTGCTATTAATGAAATTTCTGTTTTAAAATGCTACACTTCTTAAAAGGAACAGATATATGTGAAGTCACTTGATCAGCTTGTGGTATTGTTTCTTCTTTCACAAGTTTTCTAAATTTTTCTGGTTTGAGGAGGACTGATGTCTTCAGTCTTTGAGAAGGTAAGGTGAATACCTAAGGATTAGCTGATGTAGATTGCAGGGATTAAGGCAAAAATGAAATTATGTGTTGTATAAGGTAAAGCTAAACTTTATGAACTCAGAAATACTAAGATTTTATTGTCAATATAATTCACACACCTCCTTTCAATAGATGTACAGAGACAAACTGGAGATATCCGTCAAATAACGCCCAAATTTTCTGAAAAGTCCTCCTTGCTATGCAGGCTTTTGAACCTCATTGTTTAAAATGTAGTCATGCTTCAAAAATCCAAGTGGTTAATGTACTTGAGAAACTGGATTTTGAAAGAGATCGTAGGACTATGATCAACATTAAACCTTGTACTGCTTTTTGAAGAAGGCAAATAGAAAAACATGAACATTTCTTACAAGACATGGAGATGAACTGGAGGATTTAGCCATGCATTTCAGAAAATAAATGTTCTGACACTCATAATACATTTCCAAAATGCCATTCTGTTTCCAGAACTTTGAACATGTCACCAGTCAGCTAAGTGCTGCTTTGGTGTCAGGAGGTTTAGTTTAGGTACCATTACTGCTGGATTAATATATTTCTTGTGAAGATTGAACCCTATGTCGGACAAGATTCAAGTCAGCTTACTAGAATATGTTGTACTCCACTTTTGTGTCAGAGGAGCCAAGGAGACCATCCTAACATAGATACAAGGGCTGTCAGGTAAAGATATTTCAGGAAAACTGTTCTAAAGATTAAGAGACATGCAAAACTCATTTTAAGGTAAAAATAAAATAGCCTCAGTCTAAATAGCAGTGCTAAAACTTCTAGTAAAAGTACTACTGCTGATATTCTTCAGTTTGGAATAGGGTTTATGCTTTGAAATTTATTTTTCTAAATAAGAAGAAAGGAGATTTTCTACATTTAAGAGTAAAATAAAGTATATTAGATTAATTAAAAAGGGGGTAATTTTAAAATATTCTTGCATTTTTAACAAATTCAAATTTATAAAATTCTCTAATGATTATGCTTATGCTAAAAGACACTATTTTTCAGAGAGTTTCTAGAGCAAAAAAAGAGATACATTTGTAACATATTTTCAATTTATTTTTTATTAAAAAAGAAAAAAACTATCTAAGATATTTCAGAATTATTTTTACTGTTATCTTAGTTTTCCATTTAGTCCTCTCATAATCAAATGCTGAAAAAAGGTTTTAATCCTTAAATATTCTACCAGCCACATTTATTCTAGGTATTGAGTATTTGTTTATTCAAACTGTGAAGGTCAAAATACTGCCCAAGAAAGCCAAGATTTTCAATTAGTATTTTCATTTTATTATTTAGGTTATAGGATTTTAATCTCAATTTTAACTTTATTGGGTAATTAAGTGATAGGCCTGTGAAGTTAGAGTACCTTTATCCTGGGTTCTGAAAGCATAAGATTTGCCATAATATTAAGGGCTTTCTTAAATGTGGTAATTAGTCCTTTTTTTCTTATTACACTCTCTTAATTTTGTGCTTTTCAATTAAAATTTAGTTCTTTTTTTAGAGCTGCTAAGAGTAATTAAAGAGAATTTCAATATACTATATAGCTTGCTCATCCTGCAAGTCAAGAAGAAAGTATGATTTACTTGACACAATGACAATTCCAGATTTCACTCTGCTAATTTGCAGGTGATGAGTGTCTTTGTGGAACTCACCTTTTTGTCTCAGAGTTGAAATTTAAGAGATGACATCATAAATTGTTCCCTCTGGCTGTACAGGAGGTTGTTCCCTCGTCATATCCAGATCTGCACCAAGAGGCAGAGTTCTTGAATGCCATAAGCACTTACTGACAGCACTCAGATCCTAGAGGAAATTAGGGAGCACTTTTCGTCCCTGAAAACTTAAATGGGAAAATGTGAAGTGACATGTGAATGACAAAATATGAAGTTGTCAGAGCAAAAGATAATGATTAAACTAAATATAAATGGGAAAACAAGATTCAGGATGTTTATAAAGTACTAGAGGCATTAAATGGGTTTAGTTCTGGATACTATTGACAACTGTGCATATAACTAATGTTTCCAGTAAAGAATGAGTGGAATTTTCTTCCAAAAGTATCACTGTTTGCCATAGGATGTAGCCACTTCCCTAAGAAAGATATTACTTTTATACGACTGTGACTAAGAATTGAAAAAAGGCAAAGTTAAGAAGAATTTTTTCCATTAATATATTTTTAAGATTTCCTGAAGGGATTCGTGGACATTTGCACAAGGTCTTTTAAAAGTTACGTCTCTGTTTTACTCTCTGCTGGCACTGTGTATGTTCCTCTCTTCATCTCCAATTTCTCTCAAGTGAGCAGCTATACCAGCACTGTTTTTTCTTTTATTTAAAGAATGTTCTGGAAAAATATATCTGTCTATGCAAATATTTGACATGTGTAATACACAACACTGAGATTCAATGACATTGTAATTTTTCACTTTATTTCCTTTTTTAGCCCCAAATCAAGCACGCAGGCTCAAAGTGAAAACATACATATAAGGAATTTGTGTTCTTGGACATGCCCTGATTTCAACATTTCTTAAAATTAAATTTCTTAAATATCTTAACTGCAGTCTTCCAGAGAGGATGATTGTATGATATACAAAAGAAACAAACAGAAAATTTGAATGTTTGATATGTTTATTTAGGTAATTACTTGAAAGGTTGACAAATACTTGAAAAATGCTGAGATACGTTTTAAACTACACTAAAATAAAATAACTATTTTTAAAAGTACAGGACTTGTTTGTTTGCTGTTTTAGCTTTTATCTTTTTAGACCTACCTACAACAGCCATACTGGAAAAACTTGATGCTCATGTATGAGAGAAGGTGGTCACCACACTTCAGAATTCACTTTTATTTCCCTTTCCTAATTATTTCAGATGCTTTTTATACAAAGAAATGCTGACCTTAGCCAAATCAAAAATCAATTTTAGTAACTTTAGCTTGTTGAATATCTACGCTAAAGAGTGAAGCTGATACAAATTGTTCTGTAGACTTCAAAATTCTGGAATTTCACCCTTCTTGTTTTACTTATTTCAATAGGATATAGGAAGACTGCTTCATTATCTGAGCCCCTGGAAGACATAAGACTTCCCTGTGAGTTGAGTCTGGTCTGCATATTGGGCCCTTCATTCCCCTTAAAAGGGAGTCACCTATTACAACTACCCTTCTGTTCCTCTTAACAGAGGAGGTCTTTATGTGTTGTTTTAGAAGATCGCACTATCCTAGAAGGACCTTAGCCCATCTCATCAGTTGTCTGGCCTTCTAGTTCCACAGCCTCATAACTTGGGGAAGGCACCACTCCTACCTGTCAAATTTTGCGGAGTAGGAACCTTCCTCCTGATATGTGCAGTGATCCACTTCCAGCTTTCATCTTTAACAGACCCTTGACTAACATTCCTTTGACTAATTACACTGTAGGGTTCACCTGCTTCTCCACTACAATGGAGGTTCAAGACTCCCAAGAGTCTTGAGGCTGTAGCGTCTTCTTCCTGAAGCTCCTTCACATGGCAACACAGCTCTTCAACCATGGTACACCCTCTGCAAAATACATGTTTGTCCCAGCCTCACAAGGGGCATCAGGCACTCCTGGCAACCTGTGACCTGGAGAGCTGCATCTGCTATCAACAGGTCTGGCTGGCTGGAGGCCTCTGACATGGCTGGTTCAGTGACTCCACCAGCTACAGGGGATCAAGCTGTATGGTGTGTCAATATCATAAATGAGGAAGCTTAAACTAAAAAGACTCGTGCTGAAAGGATCTCATTGCTCTACCTTACCTGCTTTCTGAGTCTGTTTGTTGCCTCTATTGGCTGCTCCCAGATGGTCAGAGAGGAGGCCTTCCTGCTTGTCCTGCCTGTGCGAACTGCCGTGCAAATGTCCTCACTGACGTGCCACCTCTGTTCCACACCCTCTCTGGAGCTGTTTAACTCTGCCCCGATTGCTCTTGGTACCGTTCTCTGCTCACCTGTTTGCCTGCCGAGGGCTTCTGACTCCTCAAAAGGCAGCGCTTAGGCGTTCATGGCCACAGGAACCCCCAAACAGCCAAATCTCACCCTAAAACCCTCTTTTAAGTCACCTCTGGTGCTGCCTTACTGATACAACAAAATATATAATACTTTTCTTTGTAAGGGGCTCCAATAATCCTCTGCTGGGCAGGAAGAAGAGTGACAGCCTCCTCATCATCCTGTGATATGATATTCAGATGATGATGTGTCCTCTGCAATTTAAAAATCACAAAATCTCACACTTTCATACCTTCTTTCTTATATCTTTTAAAAAGGACAAATCCCTTGCTTACCATCTAAAATTTCCGCTCTTTAGCTTTTATTTGATGCTCTACTGCAGCTGGAACATCAATTTCCACTAAAACCTCCTTGCATCACGGACCACCACAGCAGGGAGTATCTTCAGATATTTCTAAGCATATTGGCACCTTTGTTAAAAGGTCTTCATTCTCTCTTTCTATGGCAGTCTTTAGACATTTGCTTTTGTTGTCAGAGATAATTATTTTTGTACACATAAACGGCACTCTGTGTTTCGCTGTTGTGTATAGATGGAATTTGATCTACACACTAACCTATGAACAGGTGAAGAATGCATAGATCAAGCAAGATGAGCTTATTTAGTGAAAAGTATTGTTATTTTATGATTGTTTAGTGCTGTGTTGTGTTTATCATGACACTCGTGACTTGTTTTGTAAGTAATTTCTTTTTCTCTACAACAGCTGCAAAAAAGTAAGTAAATTACTATTTAATTTTTATCCAATCTTACTAAAAGATGTGAAGAAAATCTGACAAAAATTCATGGAAGAAGGAAGCACATAGTAATTTTGTTAAAGAGTGATTTATGGATAAATCTCTGCAATGAAACCTTGTATTATAAAGTGGAATGCTTAACATTCTGCATATTTATCTTTAAGATGTCGAATTCTCAGAAGTAAAATCAGAATATTTTGATTAATCACATGTTGTAGCAAGAAGAAAATGCCAAATCCAACCTCAACATTTTCATGAGGCAGAATGCACAAAACACACTGAATAAATTCTCCAAATATAGGATTCTCAAAGTTTTTGGTCTGGGCTCTGAATGAACATTTTGTTTTCTTTGTCAGTGATTCTGCAGCTACTCTTCAGTGTCTAGGAAAAAGTCATGCCAACTGGGGTCAAGTTTTATTTTAAAATTGAAAGCATGAAATAAGCACTAAGAAGACAATTGTACATTTGTTTTCCAAAGTAAAAAAGGATCTTCGATCTACTTTGCTTTTGAAAATTGGCTGAGGAACATATTCCAGAGGCCCAATAGCTCATAACATTATTCCATGTTCTACTCTGTATGAGTAATTAGACTGCTGCATATTTGCATAAGCATGATGCTTCATGATTAATGTATAAGTCACAGCATGGAGCCCTGAACAAATTCATCCACAGATCCTTCTCACCATGTCTACTGCAAATAACCAGTGTGCCTGAACTGCAGTCTATCATACCTGTAGATATGGCAATGTATAATATACAAAACTTTTAAACTCAATTATGAAGTTGTACCAGGCTGTAAATATTTTTTATCTAGAAATGTTATTAACAATAAAATATTTGCTCCTATAAAGCCCCTGGCGTTTGTACTTCCTGTGATTTATGCCGGATTTGTTGGTGTTTTTTTCCCGTGGTAAAATTAAGTATGAAGTCTATAGCTTTAGTCTTAAAATTGAACTAGATCAAAAAAACTTTGTTAAATTAATAACCTAATAATTACTTTTGCACTATTACTCCTGGGGTAATGTTAACCTAGAGCAAACAAGAACTTGCTGTTCTAAAAAGAGCAACATGTTAATAATTCAATAACACATCAATTCGCTTGCAAATTAAATAGGAAAACTGCTGAAAATGTTAACAGAGGTCTGATGAATAAAAGCCAGAGAATGCCACAGTAAGGATGCTGGGAAAACATTAGTCTAACCTTTTGTGGTTAAGCAGTGGAGAGACTACAAGCTGATACATGTTCTTTTTACTGCAATTCATTGCATTAACATGACAACTGAAATCTTAAGAGATCTTCCACTCAAGCTTAATTTGTTTCCAAAAGAAAGCAAAAAAATCCACTATTGTTATTTAAAGACTTTTTCCTAATGCCACAAAGAGCATACACTGATTGTGATTTATTTTCATTATTAACATTACAATTACCTTGGCCTAGCACAGAAGGCTATCAAATGTGGTACTATTGGCAGCATCTCAAAGCCAGGCATAGACTCAATCATATTTTGTGTAACTGGGAAAAGACAGAAACAAAATCATTTGAAGTGCCAGGGAGTGAAAGCTCCATGAGCTACATTCATTTTCACTGAAATTCAAAATTTTAGAAGAAAAAATATTCAAAGGCTTGAGGATTGGTTTGGGTTTGTTTTTGGTTTTTAATTTTTGTTTTTAGCATCTAACATCTAAACCACCATCTCACTGCTGAGCAGTTATTAGTGTCAATGATTCAAATCAGTGGGATTCAAAATAGTTTTGAACATTATTTGCCTGCATTTTCATACCAAGAATAAAACCATGGACATTTTAAATATTCTACTTAAAGAGAATTAATGTTAAAATACACTAAACATTATGTTCACATTATTCTGAATTAATTATAAATATACAGCATTGCATATATGTATAATCTTTTCTACAAAAATAAGCTTATGCTGTGACCTAAACACAGTGCACCATGAGCAAGGAACTTATACCTTAATCAGATGAGTGCTGGTCAAAGCAATCTATTTTTGGAAGAGATGTATGTGATAAGCACAAAATAAGCAGAGGCCAAATTGTTTAGCCCTAGAGGAAACTATTCCCCACCCTAAGTAATGAAGCCAACACAAAACAATTGTATTTCTTAAGCAACCTAAAGGATCACCCGCAGTGTGGGACTCCAGTATGTCAGAACCGTCCAAGGGTAGGTTTCATCCTTTCTAACTTTGCAGTGTAAACTGTTTATGTAGGCTTCTTCAGTGACGAAGTGCTGTCTCCAAATGGAAAGTCACCACATTTACACTACATTTTCTAGACAGATACTTAAATCTTAGTCCACCAAAGAAAGCTGAAATTACGTAAACCTGTATGCACTATCTCCCCGGCAGTTCCTGAAAAATCCACTCTTCTGCGGATCAAACTTCCTGTTCTCTATATATAATAAAAAAGTTCAACATGGCAGAAACATTTTTCCAAAAGCTAGTATATTTGTATTTGCAAGTGAGGGAATTTTCCTTTCTGACAATTTTCTCTTTTCCCTTTGAAACTGGTATCTTTATATGAGTCGAGTGCACTCATTGAAATAATCAAAGTAAAGCAGTGTGGAGAAATTAAATTGAAGTACATGATACTATTGCTTTAGGGCTTAAAAGTATTTAAAGTAGGTCTGTAGAAGCTCCTATGAGATCATTCCCTCACTTTTGTCTCTCTCTTTATACCAGCTTTATGGGGTTAAATCCACTTCATCAATGGCACACAGGCTTTCTGCATTGCCCTCTTAAGAGGAATTCTCTTTGTAGTAAGCATTATCTGAAGAATCTATAGATAACATATGAAAATTTTATTTTTTAAAATATTTTTATAAAAAAAAGACATAAAATCACATGACAAGGGTTACATTATAACACATTTTTGGATTACAATAAAATAGATTTTTCTTTGAGAATATTGACATCATGAAAGCATTGATTGAATGTATTTATTTTCTTAATTTAGGAAAATGTCTTTTATAACAGCAACAGAAGAGGCAGCCCACATTCTTCTGGTCTGAATTTTCCAACCAAATTTCCCAGAACGAAAATGTGACATAAATGGCAAAACTGGTAGGATTGTGTCATCATGCAAATGGAAGAAATTAACATGAAATTACGTATGCATTATGTTTTAGATATTATGTGTTATATTTTAGATATCATGTATCTACTGAAAGCTCTTTACTTCAATATCTACATGAAATAAAAATTAAAATTATATAATTTTAAGGGTGATTTAAGAGATTTCATATTTTTAATAAATTTCTAAGAAAGTCATCAAGAAGTTCAATCCTAACAGCATGCTCAAAAGCCATACTTTTGTAAGATGTCTGAAAGAAAAATCTAGCAAATCATTTTAACCCCATTTTTGAGGAATTCTTTTTTCTCAAAACCACATTTGCACAGTCAAAAATATATGGTACATTCAAAGGAATTATTACTATTATTATTATTAATAATTAAATAAAATATTATATAATTTAAAATTATTTTTATACATCTCAACCAATATAAATATATTCAGTACCTATTTGAGGCTTTAATATAGAAAACATAAACATTTGATAAATGTTCCGGGTTGTATTTGTGTAGAAAGGCATGATTTGTTCACAATATACCCAAAATTGTTTCAGAAGCAAAACATCTTACCATTTTCATGTTATTGCATACAAAAAAAAACCAAAATAAAACACCAAAAGAACCAAACAACAACAAAAAAAAACCCAATCAACCAAACAAAAAAATTCTTCTCCCAAAACATTGAATAGAAGTTGAATTGTGAGTTGTCTGTGCACTTATTCTTCTAATTTCACTAATATTCTAGCCAAAAATGCTTAGAACTGCTAGTATCTTTTCAGAATTGTGTCCACTTGTGACCCTATATGTAAGAAAAAGGAGCAAAGAAACCAAAGGCCCCTGTATTAGATATATGTTCTTACATGATTTTAAAATTACTCTCTCAGTAAAAAAAATTGTCTTTGTACCCTAGATGTCAGGATAATAGAAGATTCAATTATTTTGACTTTGAAAACTTAGGTAATTTGTAGTTTTTCATGTCACAGGGGTCTGCTGCTGGCTTACCTCTGGTTCTTGGTCCCTTCTCTCACTGCCACAATTAGAAGTTTTCTGTTAATGCTTGGTCAGCTGTGCAGCCAAAGTCTACAAATCTCTTACATGTATTAGCTTCATCAGTTTAGCACAGCGTTGGGAGTATCATCCATACATCAGTCACTCTGCTGCATGCTATGCAATATGATATGCTGTAATATGATATGGGTAAATAAAATGTTTTTCTTGGACAAAGGAGGTGAGGACTGTTCAAAAGTCTGACTCTTGGAAATTACTCAGGCTCATAGAGTCACTGAGTTCAGCCAAATGCTCACAGTTCACCACCACGATGTGTAAGCAATAGCTTCCTTAACCTCATAATTTCGCTAAATACCATTTGAAGGCATTCAGTACTTCTTAGTTAAAAAATCTGTCAGGGAATCGTTTTAGTTAATAAGTTCCTAAAAAAAACAAACAACCAAAACTAAAAAATCACCAGTGTTTGAAATACCCCATTTATTTTGCAAATAATGTAATTCAGGCATTGACATCTAGTTAGAGAGCTTTTCCTAATGCTTCCCATACTTCTCCCACATGAGGTAACTGGTGCTAAAGTGGACGACTGTTTCTCATAGTGGTTAAAGGAGATAAGTCAAAGAAAGAGTTGATTTCATCTACAACAAATAGACGTTTTGTACAGAACTAGCTTTTGGCACTACCTGGGGACCGCTATGTCTTAAAATTACATTTGGACAACGCTATAGAGTCACAGTAACTGCAGTTCTCTACTGTTGGAAGCCAGATGCCCTCACTCAAATGAAATTCAAGTAGGTATTTTCTTCATGTATCCTTCTTTTCTTCTTGGATAGTATGATATACTGGGTCAGCATACTTGCAGTCTCTTGGGCATGGTCATGAGTCATTAGAGATGTCAAACAACTGCAATCCTGCTATTTTAATGGCAAAATGTTGCCATGAATGAGGTTTAGGTCATGATTTTTATTATTTTTCAAATTTTTTACTCTCTCTAATAGATAAACCTAAGGAAAATGAAACTATTGTATGTAATCCACAAATAGTTCAACTCTGTTCTCTATGATTCTATTTAATGTAATATCACTGCACTCATTCACACAAGCACATTTTATGTTTCTGAGACAGAAATGTCAAGCACTTCCAAGAAAAAAAAATGGTGATCTGCATTGTCTTATGCACATGTCTGATACTCCAGAATAAAATTTTTCCTTAAAAGCAGAAATATTCTGGTGATCTTTTGGCCTTCTGTCTTCTTTTCAGAACATTGTGTAAGCCAGCGAGAAATAAAATGCTCTCCTAGAATATGAAGGAAACAGAAATATCAGTAAAAAAAGATAATGCAAGAAAGGGTTTTTTAGAGGATTGCTATATTTTATGAAAGTGAAGTTCCTATGAACTCTTGGTGATCTTTTTCTTTCTCTCATCTCAATGAAGAACCACCCCTTCTCCACCATGAAACCTCACAAAACTGAGTGGGGTTGGGGGGTAGATTATGCAGACTACTTTAAGTAAAGGTTTAAGTAAAGGCTGTCTACAATTCTTTCCTATAGTATCTTTTGAGTCTAACATGAGTCAAAAGCAACACAAGGCTTATTTCTCGCAATTTCCCACAATTCCTTTGCTTTTCCAGATGTTTCCAAAAGACATAGATATATGTTATATCTAAGTGTCACTATAAAATTAACAATGTATATCTCAGTTTTCTTTGTGGGAAAGATTCTGGTTACATGTGTAGAAGTCATGCCAACTATTTTTCTGTTATTTTATTATATATTGAATGTTCAACGTCAATATTTTCAGAACAGAACATCATGTTAATTTAGTGACGTATGAACTCTTTCCTACACGACTTTCTGATTGATAGGCTCAGAGAAAGGTGTCTTTTAAATACATATGGGATTTATTTCAGAGGCAAATGAAATTTCTTTTCCTTTTGAATGTACCTGTTGTCAGCAGTAGGGATTTCACAAAAAGAGAGAATCCCAAAGACAGTTTAAACCAGATTGCAGACAGGTCTGAAAGTGCAGTTCTAATACCTGAAAAATCTCCCAATAAGACTTCAAAATGAGAAAAAATGTGGCCACAGGTTTTGATTGCTAAGGCAGACTGCTATTTATGGAACAAATTGTACTACTTTACAAACACTGCTTTTATGCCTACAAAGATTCAACCATAGCAAGCTGCCTAATAACTAAATAATTAGCAGTATAATACCAAAACACCTAAACGCAGACTTGGGGAACGGGGTACATCCTTCTCATCTACTGATAGCAGAGAAGATTTCCATGTATGGCCATATCTCATGGTATCCAGAACAACAAGGGCTGCGAGGCAGCTTGATGCTGAGATTTTTGGGGCCAAAACTCTCAAGGAAAGTGTCCAGTTATGAAGAAAAAACATGCTTCAACATCCTTCCCAAAAGGTTCAGTCTTTTAAAAGGACCACACAGGAATGAAAACAATAAATAAAACTATGTTCTTATTTGTATCCCTTTATACCCTTAAATTCAGATTAACCTATGAGTACCACAGAGTTAACTGAAGAGTATTAAGGAGCAAAATTACTAAAAAAAGTATTTAGTGTGAATATGATCATCCTCTGCCTTATACCATTAAATTATCAGAGGTCTAGGAAGTCTCTGCTTGTTTTTATTGATGTGTGACTGACAGTTTTCAGTGATAAAACATGGACACAATTACCGGTTTTTTTGTAAAAGCAAGGTCTGAGGATTTTTTAAGATGGTAGCAAACCTTTTTAAAAACCCTGAGTTCTTGGTCACATCTTACCTTTTCATGTTGTCTTGGCTCTACAATGGATTCTTCTTTGTGCACTCTAATTAAACTTAACCAACTTTTCATGGGAAAGGAATGCAAAAACAGGTTAATAACAGTTTAAAACAGAAGAGGTTTATGGGGGAAGATAAAACTCCTAAGGAAACTTCCTTGTCTGACCATCCAGGAGCCACTCTGGCAGTCACACTTGCACCACCTGAGAGAGGACCAAGGTCCCATTTCAGCTACATACCCCACACTCACATAATCAGACCAGGTTTCCTTACCTGCTCAACCCCAGGTTTCCCACAGCAGTCTCAGATGTCCTGATCCTTAAAATAGCTTAATCTTGGTGCAATAAGTAAATAACAAAATAACAGCTCAAGTTGGTGCCTCTAATGAGGAACCCCAAACAAAGCAAACCCTGGGCTTTTATACACTCACAGTCTAAGCACGAAAGTCTGGTGTTGATCAGCTCCTGATGTGTTTCTGAGTGTCCCATCACCTGCCTGGCACCACAGCTCCCCGGTTCCTTTGTTGTGTACAGGGGTGGCAGTTCACAGCCTCTGGCCTCAGGCTCTTGTCACCCAGAGCTCAACCTTCAGCTTGTACTGCAGCTTGCAAGCCTAGCTACCTACCCTGGAGGTATTCATGAACAAAACATGATAAAAGTGTTCACTAGGTCCAATAATGATGTCTCAGCAACACCAGTAAAAATCAAGCATTAGTCCTATCTGATTACTGTGAAGGTAGCTGGGATTTTATAGGTAAGGATATATGGTACAATGAATGTTACCTTGTAACACTGATTCTCACGTACACTAATGCTTGCAACATGAGGCATGAACATAAATTGGAGATCTGTGTGGAGTTCCAGGGCTATGATCCTGTTTGAATCACAAAGACACAGTGCCATGGCTCCCTTGACTGAAATGTCCAATGGAGAGATACAGGCTTTTTAGGAAAGACAGGCTGGAAAAACAAGGAAGTGGAGTAGATCCTAATGTGAGGGACAGAATATATGGAGCTCTGTCTGGGGATGGTAATGAGCCAGCTAAGAGCTGATGGGTAAGGATTAAAGGTTGAAGAGTAGTGGGTGTCTAATATAGGCTGCCTGACCAGAAGGATAAAGTGGATATACATACCCAACACATAGCAGATAGGAGCATTCTCACATTGGCAGGCTCTTGTCTCCATGGGGGACTTCATGGGGGACCTATTATTTTCTAAAGGGACAGCACAGTAGGGTACAAACAAACCAGGAAGCTCCTAGAGTGCCTCAATGACAACTTCCTCACCTGGGTGATACAGGAGCGAACAAGGAGAGGTGCTCTGCTGGGCCTCAAACTCAGCAGCAATGAAGGGGTCATTTAGGATGTGAAGGACAAAGATATCCTTGATTGAAATAAACATGAGACAGTGGAATTCAGGATCATGAAGGAAGAGCAATTGGAGACACAGTTTACCTCAGGGGTCAATATTGAGTAAAATATTTTTAGTATTTTCATTAACAATCTAAGTAATAGGGCAGCATGTACCTTCAGTAAGTTTACCAATGACACAAAGCCAGGAGTAATGGCTGAGATCTCAGAGGGTCATGTTGCTTTTTTTTTTTAAGAGCATATACATATTAATGATAGACCTGACATAAGAATGCGTAATTTAATTAAAAATGAAAGGATTGCATCAGGTTTCCTTGGGTATGAATCACTAAAGAATTAAAATATGTACATTCTGCTTCTGAAAACTAAAGTTTCTTTGAGTCAAACAGAGCACTATACAAGTGAAAAAACTTGTATTATGTTATGAATTTGAATGAATGTTAAGATTTAATGATGCAAATGTTAAGTGTAAAATCATGTGTGGTAAAAGAATGTTGTGTCAGTGTATTGAAATGATCATTTTTTTATAGGACATCAACAATTAGTGCTTTCAAGCCTTCAAAGTCCTATAATATTCTTGTTATACTTAAAGGGGTCATCTGAAACTGCTGGTCCTTAAAAAGGTGAAGTGTTCCATATGAAAAATAACTGCCCCTGAAACTTTAGTAGAATGCATATTTTAAAATTATGAGTAAATGAGGTGATAGTGCAATCCAAGAATGTGAGGATTACCCACATATTTTATAAACTGCACCAAAACCCATTCTGTTTGGCACGATCATCAAGAGACCACACATATTAGAAAGTGGAAGAATTTATTTTGCACACCAGTTTGTGAGCATGGAACATGTCATAGATTCGAATGACCATGTTGATGTAAAAAAAAGCAGTTGACCCTCTCTTCTGACTCCAAACTGGCCAATAGTAGATATTCAGTGGAGGAAGTTTATCAAGTGCAAGTTTTTTTCTGTAGAATTCCCAGGACTTTGTGTAAAACAGTTTCTACTCAACATCTAATCACTATTGAATCCTTATGAAATGTTGTCATTCACAACAGTCTGCATTAATGACTTCTACAGTTTAGCTAAGCATTATGTCAAATGTACCTTTCGTTTGTACTGGGCTGGTGTCTGATAATTTTATCCAACTTCTTGCTCGTTTCAGCAAGAAACATTGAGCAGCTCCAATTTGACCTAAGAGGCATTCTCACAGAGTAATGCAGGAGTGAACTAAATGCTTCTACCTTAATTATTTTGTTGAGAAATTTATAAAAGCCTTGAAGGACATTTAGTCTATAAGTTAGAAATCAAAGAACCACAATACCCTGCAGTTCAACTTTGTTGATCTTGGTTTTAATGGCTTGGGAAGGAAAGCTAAGGAGAGAGACATCTGTGCCTGTCTGTGTGCATGTGGTTTGAATTTGTCATATAGCTCAGCTCTTTCTTATGAGCAAAGAGGAAAAAAAATTTCAAAAACTAAAGAACTCTGACTTTAGTTATTGAGCTCCTGACTTAAAACACTTAAAACACAAAAGGTATAACTGAATACTTGGGATCAGCCTCCTACCAAATTTTCCTCATGTGTTTTTAGAAAGAGGGCTTTGAAGCCTTTCAAACTCTGTTTTCCACTGAGACTACTTCTGTAAAAGCTTGCTACACCTGTTAAAGCTGAGAAACAAAGCACTTTCTTTTTAGGAGCAATTAAGCTATAGTGTGGAGGCCACTGAAAGGAAGTAGCTAAATATGTGAGTATAAGTATTCCTGAAACCAACTCTCTCTGTTGCAAAAGAATGAGCTAAAATATAACTACTATTTGCAAATAGACAGTGATACTACAAGATCATTGTTGTAAAGATCAAGAAGTTATCTGAAAATAGAACTCTAGGGCAGATGGTAAAATGTACAAGAGTTTTAAAGTATTCTGTATGGAAAATCTGTAGCGTGTACCTCAAACTGCCAAAGACTCATAGAAAGTAGTTCATTATCCTGATGACTCTGGGTCCTAATCTATATGTTCCTCTTAGAGCTCTCTAGCGGTTGTTGGGGTAAAAAAAAATTCACATTATATTTTCATAAATCAAGTCAGCCTTTTATCATAATCCTGACACAATGATAGCTTAGGTATTGTGCAACAAACAGTAGAGTCTGTTGGTTTTCTAAAGGATAAAAATGCCTTGTTATTTAGAATATGAATAGCAACATGAAAGGAATTGAAAGAAGATATAGGATTTAAAAAATCAGGAAGGCAGTAAAGTTTGGAACATTAAATATTCTTGAATTGTAAGGAATTCAGTGATTCTGTCTTCTACATCCATCTCCTCTTCATTAAATAATTCTTCCTCAATGCCTCACATACTGCTTACTTTCTTATTCTACCACAGGTCTCACCTATTTCACCTGTCATACCTCCTTCTTTTCTCCTTTACTTTCTAACTCAATTCCCTTCTTCCTCCTGTATTGCCCAGTCTGAATGTTTGGAGTCACTGCTGGGTGACTGTTGTTGCAAATGCATAGATTCCACTTTCACTGTCTCCATTAAGTGTTAATTGTCTGTACCACCATTTTCATTTGTAGTCCCTTTCCATTGATTCTCATGAACCAGTCTATCTTAAATTTTGAGCTCAATTAATTTACTTTTCAGCAATTTTTATTTTTACACTCTAATATGGCAGTTGTGGTATGGCAATTTTAATAGAGACTATATGGATATAATTTCAGAGAAATAATAGGAATAGTGTGACATACTGTAAGAAACCATTGCTTACTCACAGTATTCACATGCAAATAGCTCACCACGATATAATACAGTGAAATTCTAAAGACAAAGGATTTCATGATGTTCATATCAACTCTGACTAATTTGTACCCAAAGATTTGGGTATTTACAAGGCTACTATATCTTCTGCTAGTTTACATCACCATGTAGATACAATATGAGAAATGTCTCACTTTTTCTGAGCTGAGACAATTTGAGGAACAATGTTAATTGTAAAGACTAGAGAACATCATTAGTAATACTTTACTAATTTCAGGATGAGTAAAGAATGTTAAAGGGAATAGAATGAAACCTAAGAGTAATTTATCTGTCAATATTCTCTTTTTAATATTGATACTAACAGAGGAGTTCAATAAAGGTGTTGATAGCTTGCAATGACTTGAAATATCAAAATAAACTTGTTGAATTTTTGGACAATTTCTGCTCAACATTTTTTGTGATGAAAGTTGTCTCTGTTAAAATTTCGATTTTATCACAACATTCAAGTTTGTTTTAGGTAATTTTAAATATAATATTTTATCTTGGGGCAAGTAAATCTGATTCTTGATGCTTTCATTTGCAAAAATGAAATCAAAAAGTGTGTAAATATTTGTTTGCCCCTGTGTTAGTCCCTATAGAAGCATATAACAGCATTTTTTAGGATCACTCTTAGAGCTTTTCTACAGACAGAAATCATTGATTTAATTATATCTGCCATAAAGTAATTCAGTTTCCCTTCTGAATGGATGACTAAAGCTCCTAGGACGGATTATAATATGAGAGATTTAGCTTACCCCACATTTAGAGTCCATAGTTCATATGGAATTATAATAAATCCCTGTGGTATTCAGGTTTGTATAACACTGAGAAGAAAGCAAGCATCCAACAGTAGCTTGATGAATAAAAAAACCCCATTGTAATAGCAGTAGTCATATCCATGAATCCTCCTGCCCACCCTGCCACCCTTAGTCACATCCCTGATGGAACTGTGACAGTAACTAAGACTGAGCTGCTGGACAGCTGGATATCCCAGACAAACAGCTGTTACTCCTGTGCATCTCAGTAGACATGCATGCACCATCCTTCTGTCCAGGATATCCCAGAGAGTTGACCCACAGTTAGTTAATTGAAATATGTTAGCAGGTATGACTATAAAAAATAAAATTAGCATGTTGCTTAAAGGAAAGATTTTTTTAAAGATTTACAGTGCAGGAAGAAATTTTATGCTTTACCATGTCATTCTAATTCAGGATGAAAATAAGAGTTGAAATAATTAATTTCCTTTAGGGAAAAAAACCTCTGCCCCCTATTACCTGTATTATACTTACTTTTTTTAAGGGTTGTGAAAAAAATTCATAGATCAAACATCCTTAATTATGAAAAATCCTCTAAAGCCTCTGTTTCTAGGAAGGTGGAATTTTTGCAGATCTAGCAGAATTGAGTAAGCAATTAGGCAGTAGGGAGAAAACTTCTAGTTTTGTATGACATTAGATAATACTGAAAATAAGAAAGGGAGGAGATGAAGGAAAATTGTCCAGTTGATCCACTTAAAGGATTTAAAATCAGATTTCTAACATCACTAAGAATAAAACTGACAGGCTATAGTGAGGAGTACACAATAGTTTCCCCTCTGCCATATATTTGGCCCTTATCTGTGAGCTCCTTTAAGGACAGGATCAGGTTGTTCTGGTGTAGCAGCTCCAAGAACCCCACTTCTGAGGATCCTACTTTGGCAACCAGCAAGTCTCACATCCAGTCTGAAGGTTTGAACCCTGAGACCCAGGTAAGCTTGCACAGCCAGCAGATTCAGTTTAAAGATGTCATGACCATCTTAGTAATGGGGGTGCCAAGATAAGTCTATTTAACAAGTATATGATGAAGAGTTAATGGAATCTGACTTTTAAAAATCCCAAATTATTGTCATGTGGTTCTTTACTTGCTTTGCATCATATATAATTTTTTAACTGTTATATAAGAAAAATTTTGGCAATAGCCTGAGAGAACAATAAACAGACCAATGTGAAATAATAGATGTTCAATCAAAAAGAAAGCAGAATACTACAAATCACACAGATATAGAAAACAATAACTAGAGTAGAAAGAAGGAATGATAGAATAAAGAGCATGAATATATCGTGTAAAATGCTGTCAAGACACATCTCCGAAAAAGTAGATCACTTGAATTACCTGTAAAGACCAAAATCTGAAAAATTACTGGAAGAGTGTTTAAGAGTTGAACAGAGAATGTTAGGGAAAATATAGTTATGAAGCCCACGATATATTTGTGTAAGTTCATGCTGCCAAAAAAAAAAAAAAAGTAGCTGTGGTAACATTACATTAAATAACCTAGTTAGAACTTTCTTACCCTTCGCTCAGGTTCAGTAAGTACCTATCCTAATAAAGGAAAGAGGTATCTGAAAATAGTAAACATGTAAAGGAAGCATAACTTTGTAATGTGCTTCCTAGAGCTAGCAGGAAGACATAGAAAGGATAATGATTTTTTACAAGCTTTGCTAGTTTTGAACCATGTTTTTTTCAGTATCAGTGCTTAGAAAACAGTCAACCACCATCAGCTGTGGAGATTTCACTGAGTTTGATAATTGGATGTTTCCATTCATTTTGAATGCCATTCCAAGGCCTGCTTTGCAATCTTCATTCAGTTAATTGTCACGTACAGTCCAGGTCCTTTTCTTGCGCACCATATGTGTCTTTATTGTGCCTGGTGCCTTAATCTGCAAGGTACCTCAGAAATATCCATGTGGTCATTTGGCAGCTGGATCATGAAGTCTACTGTGACCAGCTATTTTCAATGTTTGTATCAACTGCAAAGCAGAAATAAATATTGATTACCAAAAGCAAATGATACTTGTTTTATTGCCCAGTGAAGGCAAAGTTGGGACAATAGCAGAGCAGCTGTTTGACATACTTTCTGATTTAGAATCTCTGACAGAGACCTACACACTTGTGTGTCCATTTGTGAAAATCAGTTTGGCTGTTTGTGCCACAGCCCTGTAGCTGCCAGCATTTCTGTGCTCTTTATGTTGGGAAAAAATGTCAGCTTGCGTATACATAAGGCAAAGGCCATGAGCACATTTAGGGAAACGACCAGGGAAAAGGCATTTTCATTTATTCACTGTTAGCACTGAAAAGCAATAAGGAGTGAAACATAACCACTGCCACAAGCATGAGAGGGATGGCACCCTGGGAATGGTATTAGGTAGCCAGCAAAAAACTAGCTTCCAGTCAGATGCCTCTTACATTATTAGCTGCTTTTCTAAGAAAACGCATCCAAAAAAAATTATATGTCATTCTTTAGGTATCTGTAATTAACTGTTAATACTAAAATTTCTCCCCCCAATAAAAGAAAACTAATGGATTCACTAAAGAAGTAAAATGTATAAAATAGATACTAGCTGTAAACCTAATCTCATAACTCCTTTCAAAAGGAGATTAAATCTGATTTTGGATGGGTGAAGTTTATGTTAAGGTACACATGAATCTTCCATAATTTGGAAGATTTTGGAAGGGAAGGACAGGTTTTGGATGGTTTGGGAAGGGAAGGTTTTGGAAGGGAAGGGAACCATGGAAAACAGTGGATATATTATTAAATTAAAAAATAATGTGTTGTGCTGCAAGTTTGGGAGAAGCAAATGTAACTTTTAAATGTAAAAATATTAATTAATAAATATTTTAAATTAGTCATATTTTCATGTGGTAAAAGAGGTACTCTGTGAGTGGAGGGGTTTAAGACTATTTCAGACAAGAATGCTGACATATATTAAGAGCAGTTTCTGGCAATCTGGTGCAGTTTGCCATCCAAAAGTAGGTGGTATGGGATACCATCTAAAAGTAACAGTTAGTCACTGTATAACCGAGGAAGTGAAAACTGTCATTACTGGCTGAATGATAGGTGGACTAATTGCAGAAACAATTAAGTAGTATTTACTCTATTGTGTGTTTTTTAAGTGGTGAATAGCTCTAAATTCTAAACTTAAGCCAGCAAGAGAGCTTCAATTGTGTCATGAATTAATTATGATCTGCCTGATCTCCATCAGAGGGAAATGTCTGACCTAGTGAAAGGAAGAACCTATACTTTGAGTCTCTGTTTCTTTCTCACTTTATCTCTTTCTACCCCTTTCTCTCTCTGCTCCTGACAGACCTTTCATTCCTTTCTAGTTAATTAACTTATTTGCCTTCTACCTAGAATCCTAGCTCCACCAAAAACCTGGAAAAACATTTGCTGACAGCACACAGTTCAGTTGACTTGATTGTCTCTATTCTTACTCATCTGTTTATAGTGCATGTTCTTTGAGGTAGGACTACTCCACATTTGGCCAGGCAAATCTGTAGTTTTCCTCTTACTTATTTCCTAGTCATAGTAATAATCAACATAATTAATAATAACAGATATCATATATATTTAAGCAGACTTCATTACCGTTTCTTGACTTCTCACTAAGTTTTTGTTAGTCATGTATGAAAACATTTTTTTCTGGTTGAAATAACTTGAATGTACATTAAATGAATTTGCCAATTATACTAAATTAGAAGGAACTGTGTACACACTTGCAAGTAGAGGAGCCTTAAAGAGAGAGATGGATGTCATCAACCGTATGAAATTTAGCAAGAACAAGCACCATGGGATGGAGTAATCATGGTTTTACTTGTAAATAGGGGGATAAAAGGCTGGAAAGCAGCCCTGTTGAAATTAATGGGTTTGAATTGATGACAGATTGAATAAGAGTAAGCAGTGTGCCCTGACAGCCAGGAGGGCCGACAGTGTGCACCAAGCACAGCATAGCCAGCTGATGGAGGGGATTGTCTCTCTCTGCTCTGCAGAGGTGAAGCGAGGCACCACCTCAAGTACTGTGTGCAATTTTGAGTGCCTTAATATAAGAAGAAAATCAAACTATTAGACTGTCCAGAGCAGGATAACCAAGATGGTGAAAGCCTCTCAGGCAAGACTTTCAAGGGGTAGCTGAGGTAACTTGGTCTTTTCAGCCTGAGGATGATCCATACAGGTCCCTTCCAACAAGAGGTATTCCATGATTCTATGAATTAAAGACAGGGAACTGATAAAATGAATGGGCCACATTGAGAAATGAAGAGGCAGTAATTTTTTTCATAAGGTATTTGCTTATTAAATTCAAATAATTATGTTTATTTGAGACCAAAAACCTTCATAGAACATTTATTTGGATGATTAGTGATTTCTCTGGTCATAGAATTCAAAGTGTTTTAATATCACTGATTAAACCATTGATTAACATCTGTTTTCAAACTACAAAAAAATAAATGAGTGAAGAATTCTTAAATATTGGAGATTTACTCAGCTATTATTTGTTTTATTTCATTGCATTTTTTTAGAAACTTTGTAAGCATCTTTAGAACCCAAATGTCTTTTAAAAGTAGGATTAGATATGTATTTCAACAGTTAGGGGTATGCTTAAGATCACCCTCAACAATAGGTATACCAACCACTTGCCCTAAAAACTCTTCTGTCAGTTCCTGGAAGCTATTCAAACCAAAGCTAGAAAATATGCTCAGCATGTGGGTTAGATGTTGACCCTATTCTGTGTGTTCTTGCAGTGCCTCTAGGAGTCATTCAACCACTGTTTTTAGTCTTCCATTTGACCATTTCCACCATATATTCCTGTTTTGATTTCCAGCACTCTCATGGCCTATTTCTTCTCTCTACTGTATGTAAGTGAAAACAAAGCAGATTCCCTGAAGGGTGCACTGGATGTTAAGGAAACACAATACAAACAAAGTAATAAGGATTCAGGAGTTATGGCATAAGCACTAAGTGGCTTACGGCCTAGTTCTCGTCCCTATCTTAGAGGTCTCTGCCCTATTACCAGATCTGAAGGGCAATCGTGATGCATTCTCTAATGTACTGTTTTAAAGAGAAATGCAGTCACACATTCCTTCTCATGATATAAGGATCTAAACTTCCTGGATAGATGGAAAGTACTGCATAGTCTAGGAAGGTGGCTGTTATGGATTGGGGTCCTAGACTATGTGGTCAATGTGAGCTAATGACCATTGGACCCATTCTGTTGACTTTCATTAAAGTTGCATTGGGTTACATGAAAAATCCAACATGAGAAGCCACTATTAAATGAAATGATACTAAACATCTTAGTCCTATCCATACCAAAGTGTAGAATTATAGCAAAGAAATTAGTCAGACAGTCACTTATGAAATTAATGACTCCACTATTTATTACTGTTGAACAAGCACTCACAAAACTAAATCTTCTAGGGTTCTAGCCCAGAGTTTATTTTTATTAACATGAAGTGTCAGGTGTGAAGATGTTTTGATTAAAGCTGAACATAGACAAACAACTGTTAGCTTGTGTAGTAATAGAGTAAGATATTGACTACTTTCAGAAATCTCTGGCTATTTTTTAAATACAACATAGTAATTACGAGAGAGAGAGAGCTGAATGCTGATTTCAATCACTTCACAATACAACTTAGTGCCTGTCTCTAAGGGTTTCCAAGTATGTATGTGTATATCTATCTATCCATCTATCTATCTACCTCCTGTATATATATTTTTAAAAAAGGTCAGATGATAAAGCAGAAAGGAAGAAATATGTGAGAAATAAAATTAGTATCATGCAAGATTTATTACCAGATCTTTCCTCATTCTACTTTCCATAACAAATTTGCATGCATGAGGGAAACAAGAAAAGGAAGAAAGAAAAAGCATGAGTAAGCAAGAAGGGGAAGAATATAGGTCAAAAAATGACAAAGATTCCAATTACTGTTATTAGTAGTGTCACTAATAACCCACTGCAGCCATAGAATCTTAGTATGTTCCCACATCCCATGACAAGTAACTGTGTACACTCAGAAAAGCTGTTCCTGTTTCCTAAATTATGTAACTAAAACCTGTCTTCTGTTGTTTTCTTTATATGAAGATATATAGCCAATCTGTAAAACAACTTACACTTTAAAAATTGTTTTATATTACCTCAGATTCAATATGGGGTTTCTTATATACTGTGTTATTTTAAGGAACTTCAAAGAACGTGATTAAAGGATAGGCTATAGTATAACATTTGGTAGCAATTTAGCGTTTATTCTGATGGGTAATTTCAGAGGTTCTTTTCACTCAATGATCAGTTATACAGGACCATGGAGAGTTTCCACTAGAGCAGCAAAATTAAAGGAACATAAAATCAAATATACCTATGAGGAATTATTTAGATCCAAAAAGTTACATCTTTTAATTTTAAAAAGCTTTATAAGCTAAACAAGCTTTGGAATATTTTGTGGGTTTTTTTCATGTTACAATAAAAGTAGGGGTAGAACTGAGACTTTTGAATGTAGTTTTAGATTTAAGTACGTAAGAAAGTGAACACGGATACTAGCATATGCATCAGCTACCCCTTTCAGTAACTATAGGCATTCTGCTTAAAAGAAACCAAAACAACAAAACACACTGTAGCATTCAAAAAAAAAATAATCAAAAGCAGAGGTGAAAATTGGCACCATGTTCTCTCACTGAATTATAATATGATCTTTAGAGAGGAACGTTTCTAACTTTCTTGAACCTCTACTTCCTTTCCATCACACTGAAAAATATACCAAATTTCGGTTATATTAAAATCTCTGCAACAACTGTACTAAATCCCATGAAATTAATTTAAGTAAATTATTCTGCCTGAAGATAAACACGTACTAAAAGCATATAAGGATTGAGGCATATGATGGTTGTAGGGTCATACCATAAGGAAATGCAGAACATTCCATAGAAAATTTTTACGGATAGATGGCATTAGTAATGACTCTGGTGTAGAAACAAATGCATCATCCAATGTAAATTGATGTTTCAGAGGGAACAGCTCTGAATGACTTCAGTTCAATTTTGGGAAACAAAGCACCTTGAGCAGTTAGGCACCACTAAACTTTCATATGCAATATGCACAACACTGAGCTTCCCTTGAAATAATTAGCTAAATACATATCCTTGAATATTTTAATACATAAAACGTGCCTATGTTTAGCTACGTCAGTTGCAATTTATCATTGGCATTATTTTCAAGTTCTGAAATTAAGGGAGTGTACATAACTCCAAGTAGAGAAAAAAGAAGGCTAATCACATTTTGTCAAAGCAAATTGACTATTCAAAAGTTTTTGAAAGTCACTAACATTTCTTTTCTAGATACTGTGCCAAAATAACCATGCCAAATTATGAAACTTTGATGTTTCAATTTAAAGCTTTTTGCTGAATCAGGTTAAAAATAAGAGATTTTTTAAAAACCTTTGTTTGCATTCCTTACAAGACAATTTCTAATGCTTCTGAGATTTTTAAGCCCTTGCTGTCTCAGAACAAAATACAGTTAATATTTTCAAAATCTTCTTCGTATGTGGACCCTCACCTTTCTTTACAACAGCTGCTAGGAGCTGGACTCAGTCAACTAAGCTCCTAGAAGAGGGAATATGCTTACTGCTATGGCAATCTATGTTCACCTTTACTTTGTATTTTTTGGACTAATCTAGAATACTACATCCGGATTTGGGGCCCTTCCGATATAAGAAAGAGATTAATAAACTGCTATTTGTTCAGTAGGGGACCACCAGGGTGGTCAGGCAGCTGGAGTTCTTGCTCTGTGAGAAGAGGTTGAGGGAATTTGCTTGTTCAGCTCAAAGAGACAGCTTTGGCAGGGAGCTAATAGCAGCCTATCATCAAGACAGAACCAGTTAAAATAAGAGAGGTTTGAAGGGAGTCTAATAGAAATTTTTTTTTCCCACCATGAAGCAGATAAACAGGTTACTGAGTGAGGTTGTGATGTCTTTATTCTCATAAGTTTTCAAGACCGTATTGGCCAAAGCTCTCAGCAAACTGAAGGTACCTTACATCTGATCCAGCTTTGAGAGACCTTCATGGAAATTAGTGCCATGGTCTAGTAACCACAGCAATGTTGGATCAAGGATTGGACTTGAGGATCTTGGAGGTCTTTTCCAATCCAGTTCATTCTATGATTCTATGATTCTAAGTCTCTTCCAGCCTGAAGAGTGTTAGGGTTCTACAGTGCCTCATTACTTCATTAGTTTAACTCTTTCTTATTTATTTCACTTCATAGATTTTATTTTTTGTTAGTGTTGCATTTATCAATATTAAATTTGAGAGGAGAAAAAGGGAAAGACTAATAGAAAAACAAATTTATTTCAAGATCAAAAAAGAGACAATGATGTCTAATAAAGATATAAGGTAGGTCTTCAGAAGTTAATCAAAATTTACTTATCGTGGTCACTGGTAAGTAAAAGTAGGAGTTTGCTACTAGAAAATACTTTTTTCAAAGGACAACTTTAAATAAAATCCAATACTACTATGTAAAACCACCAGGATTTTAGGTAGTTTTTCTTGTTTATCTATCATAAACTCAATATATGCAGTTGCTTGCAAACATGGAAATGTAGAGACCTAGCAATAAAAGGGTACTGTGATTATTACTAACAAACTTTTTGTTCTGATCCTGTAAGTTTCCTGCCATGGTATTCAAATGTATCTAACAAAATACAGCCAGCTCTAGTAACAGGTTCATCATACTGCAATTATTTTCCCTCCAAATAATCAGCTTGGTCCTTTTCTTTCTTTCTTTCTCTTTCTTTCTTTTCTTTCTTTCTTTTCTTTCTTTCTTTCTTTCTTTCTTTCTTTCTTTCTTTCTTTCTTTCTTTCTTTCTTTCTTTCTTTCTTTCTTTTTCTTTCTTTCTGTCTTTTTCTTTTTCTGGCTGGACCACAATTCTGATTTTGGACTATTTTGTTGTTTTGGAAGTGGAGCACACAAGTAAAAAATCAAGCCTTTATTTATTTGGTTGAACAGACTTAGACAAATATTAATAAATTAGGATAATTTACTGACATGTTAAGGTAATTTAACTAAATTAACTTATCTAACTTTATTACCGACTTAATGTCTCCTTTTGTAAATCAGAACCTTTTTCTACTTGGCAAGGAGAGCACATAGTTAAAATATAGTTCCAAAGCAGGGAGTTGAACCACATTTTAATAATGGGATTATTCACTGCTACTTGCCAATATAACAAGATTTTCAAAAACTGATCCCATGCAAGGAAAATGTAGTTGAGAACTAGGTCGAAAAAAGTGTTCACAGACAATCTCATCAACCATATGCACACTCATGGAAATAATATAGTGGTAAAAAACAAGGGGCTTTTTTAAACACTTTTTTTTTTTTTTTGAGTATGCAATGATTCACTAGATAGAAAAAGCCACTAGGTGGCATTTGTGATTTATTAGGCTGGAATCGCTGTTTAAATATTACATCTGATCCTTGGTTTCAAGACATTTAACATTCCAAGACATTAAATTCAAGAACCTCCTCCTGTAATTAGATAAATGCACGGAATTTTCACTTCTGCTCTATCATTTGGCAACCCATTTTCTGAAGTTTCCATTCAAACTGTAGACTTCTTAGGCATGTATTCCGTGACCCCACAGCACCAGCTTACATAAGTAATTACTTGTCTACAATTAAGCTGTAAATAATGCAATCACTCCATTCTTGTCCTGTCACTCTAGTCCCAGCCACAACAAATAGGGCTAATCACATACTTACTCAAGTGTGTAATTATTTACAGTTAAACTTCTGTCACTTTCACCCTGTTTGGAAACAGGAGAACACAACCTGTAATTAGCAAATGTTGCTGCAGGCACTTTTGCTTGGAAATATGCCATGGATTCAGCACCTATGTGAGCAAAGAGGTAAAGCCTTTGATCCAAGATTCTGGCATGGATTCTTCCCCTCAGACTATTCTATTATCAGCCCTCAATAAGGAAGGGAGATCAATGAATTATTATTATGTCAAATAAGCCTCTTGAAAATCACCAGTGCCTTCCTTGTCAGAGACTTTATATGTACTTATATCATGCTTATATGCATGAATATACTTATGTATAAGTATATATACCAATGTGTATGCGTTACCGTGTGTCTGAAGATGCAAGACTCAATCAGGTATACACCCGATTTGGATTTTCACTGAAATGACAGTAAAAATCTTGGTATTCACAAATCAGATTGATGAATATAGGCCTCAAGCTGTCATTTCTTTCATATGATGTTTTCCAGGTTAGAACCTGACTCTGTGAAAAAAAAAATCATTCTTGCTTGAAATACAATCTTTTTCAAAGCATTATATTCAACAAAACACAATTATACTAACAGGTACGGAAACAACTGTATGTAGACATGACACTAAAAAGACTAGTCATAAAGCAAATGCTTTTAAGTCATGCTTTGGTTTATTGTGCTGAAATCTTCCAACTAAAATTATTGTCTCATAATAAATCGAGTGCGTCAGACATGTAACATTAAACCGTATGTGCCCTCATTTCATACTGAGTCAGGTTCTGTCACATGTACTCAGCTGGAGCTATTCCTTACTCTATTCCAAGACTGGTAAAGAACTACTCAGCCTGAACAAGGAGGCAGAATTTGTCCCATGGAGAAGATTGGACAATTAGAAAGAACTCATTTGCCACCTGCCCTTAGCAGTAATTTCCAAAGCAGATGGAATATGAGATTAAAAATAGGACCTGTTTTTTTACTGGCACATAAACAGATCATTTAGAAAAAAGGTTGGGTAAGAACAGGCACGGAAAACAATTGTCATAACACTTGTTTTCAGTTTATCAAAGATATTGGACAGTTCATTTTTTCTTTCCCTTGTCCTGTTTCGTGTTTCATCCTCAATATGCCTATAGCTCATTCTGTAACTGTTCTCATGGACTAAAGTTGTTTTACACCCAGAAATCAGAGTGAGTTGACAAAAGATAACAGATTTTAAATAAGCCTCCCTTGTGGGAAGACACTAGATTAAATCCTTCAGTAGATGCCTTGACTACTATTAGTGGTGAAACAACTCCCTGTGTAAGATCCTGCATGTTTTGAGTCAAACAGGTATTTTTACTGGCGTATGTTAGTGTAAGGAGACAAGGGGTTTAACTTATAATGTTTCATTAGACATTGAATGAAAGGAAAGAAAGTCAGAACACAAGTTATCAGCCTGCTTTTGGGATGTGAATAGTCAGCGTCAGATACTATGAATCTGGAAATTGCGAAAGTTAATTATTCAATGTGCCTACCAGTCAAACATAGAAAGGAAAAGTCTGAGGATTTACTGCCTAGTCCTAAGCAATGTCTGAAACAGGTTTCAGTAAAATGACTGGGTATCCAATTACCATGGAAACAGTCATACTGGTTGGAGTGTGTGCACTTAGCTAATTTGTTAGTTAGTTGCTGTTGAATTACAGTGATATGAAATTGCTGTAGTCTCAAGATACTTTTTGAAATGGCAGTAGCTGCCTCCCAGTATAATGACTTACTTGAAGAGTCTATATCAGGCAGAACAAAATGCTCAGCAAATGTTTCCAAGTTGACAGATATTCTGTTAGGGACCTATGATTTGCTGTTAATATGATGCAGGGAGAATGCAGGCATGCCGGCCTTTCTTTATTCTTTTAACTGCCTGCTAAGACCATGACCTTTTGCTGCTGATGGTATACATATGTTGAGCATTTGTTTGAACTGTCTGCCCACCACTGATAAACACAACCTACCAGATTACATTATGCAAATGAGTTGCGAGGGAAATAAAATCGAATTTCATATTTTCCTACCTGGCAATGCTTCCCACAGCTTTGTATTTATGACACTTTAAGAAATATGTAATCCTTGGAGGAAAGTGAGTGATCCATATAGTTATTACATATAATTCTTCCACAACACCTGAAAATCTGTCAAACTGTCATTGCAAGCTGCCATCTGAGAAACTGCCCTTCAGGGTCTTAATTTGCCTTTCTTTCCCCCTCACACCCCATGAAGATTATTTACAAGACTGCTAACCACATCTGAAATCAGCCCTTGTCAGATTATTCAAGATTTGTAAATTGCATGAGAGGTATAAACTGCAACATGTGCTGATAAGGACTTGGGTATTTTGGTAATGAACATAGCCAGTTTCTAGTTATCATTTGAGGGCAGTATATGCTTCATCTCTTCTCTTTGATTGGGCAATCAAGGATTTGCTTGCACACTAAGCTCTTTTCCCAGGTAAGACAGCTGCTGATTCTATTCTTTTTCCACAGTGTATTAAATGCATCCTTGTGTCACCAGCAAGAACAGGAAATAAAGTGTATTAGAAATTTTTTCTTTATTATTCTGTATTCTGAATATAAAACAAAAATATGTTTGAGCTGCAAAAAGTCATCAGCACTGCAAGATATATTAATAAAAAATACATTGTATTAACTAGCTTTTCTCTCTCCATAGCTTAGTGTTTCAGGAGAAGGTAATATCAAGCCTTTGTTGACATTTCATTAACAAAAATTTCTCACTATTTCCTCACTGAAATGTGAGGGTTTGATTCCTGATGCTCAAAGTGATATTTAACTTTCTTATGAATCAACATGATTTTTATGTCTAAAAGCATGTGAAACTGAACTAATGACATCATTATGGTTGCAATCCATCACACTGGAAACCAAGTCTAAGAAATTGCGACATGCAATATGCTGAAGGGCTCAACAATGTAAATGTTACCACTTCCAAATCTACAGAGATTTGGAGTGACTTGTTAGAAGCTGTCATGAATTACGGAACTTCTTTCTAAACCCAAAAGGCTGTCACAATATTTGAGGTTTTTCAAACTTTTCTGTCTTAAAAACTACAGAAACACAGATATAATATATGTCAAAAGATAAGCCTTAATCTGACTGCTGTTTTCTTAGCCCTGACTTTATTGAAAGAATTTACATGACACAGAATATGGATGATATGGATGGTCCTCCACAGCTGAAGCCAAAAAATATTGGATACAGTTTCAGTATCAAGAAAAAAATAATACAGTGTGATTAAGATGAAAATTTGGAAATCCCTAGCACTTATGCATTTGTTGAATAACATTTCAAAGTGAAGTTAAAAAGTTAACTCACATGAAAGCTTTTGGCCTTTTTGTCAGTAGAGGGAAGAACATATTCTGCATCTTATCTGGTGCTCATCCTTTCTAGGAAAGATGAGGTCATTAGTCACTTGCAGCTGGGTAAGGTAAATCCACCCAATTTATATTTTTATTAAACAAAATAAATTCCATAGCAAAATACATTTTATTCCTTGCTATTATTTTAGGAACCAGACTCCTAATCCTTTATTTACATTACAGATGTGAGTCTACTTCTGCACAATTAAGTTCACCTCATAGATAATCCACAAACTAAGAACTCAGCACTTGGTAACATCTGATCTGGTTTCTTGGCTTTAGGCATAAATTTTCTGGAGCTGTAGTTTGAAACTTTTGGAAGCTACCTAATCTGTGACTGAGTCATTGAACTTTGAGTAATACTAAACATCCACATCAGGGATGTGGTTTACAAGGCTTTGAGTCTCATAACTTTTCAATTCCAGCTAACAGTTTGAAAAGTCGTCCAAATTACTTCAGTGAGTCTACTTAAAAAATAAGATTCTTTTCTTGGAACTAATGATTTCAGATACTGCTTCAGAACCTTAAATGTTGGTCAGTCTAACGTGATCTCTAGAGAACAGAATCTGGGGGAAAAAAAATATGAGCAAAGGGAAGAAGGCAGCAATTCCAAGTGATTGGATAGGTAGAAAAACATTCTCTGAAGAACTGTATCATGGTAGGCTTTGAAGTACTGAGATTTTCTTATGTAACAGTTGCTACCTGAGTCTGGAAAAAGGAAGAATGGCAAATCCTCAATTTTAAACAAAAAATGGCAGATCTGCTACTATTTTTATGATACTTCTTTGAAGTTGTTATTGATTGTCACTACTGAATTAATGTAACGACACATGTCAAGACATAAATCAACTTCATGTTGTATGTTTCCCATGGCACATGACTATACATTTCCTATACCATATTTACATGGAGTGAATGTGCCACTTATTAAAGTTGAACAAATAAAGTACTCGTGGATTTATGTTATTTTATTGTACAATTTATGTCTGGCACGCAAACTTTCAATTCTTTTCTCTCTGCTATTTGTTTTTGTACAATTATTCATTCAAATGGGTTCTCCTGAAGTGCAGAAGAAATTAAATGTTCTATCCACATTCATGCTAAATGAATTAATTCTGATTAATGTTACTCAAATGAATACAAAATTAATTAATCACCATTAGAAAGAAACTGAAATGCTTTACCCTGACTTTTTAAGCTTTAATATGCTACTGAGTCTCATGACATTAGATACAGTTAAGCCCCTAGATACAAGGATTTGGGAAGTATTGGGAGATGTCTACATCTGTAACTAGGCTTGGGAATTTTGCTCCCATCTCTCTTTGAAAGTGATACTTATTATGCGTGCTCTTTTGAGTTCTTAATTTTTTAGACTGGTATATTTTCTAGTAGATTTTAGCCCCTTTCTTGAGTCAGAGGGCAGAAAGGAATTATATGTCTGCATAAGCTTACATACAATCTGGTATGAATAAAGTAATACAGTGGGCAAGACAAGAGGATGAAGAGAGATGTAAATAACGTGTGCTTCTTCCATAAGAAACTGTTCTGTATTATTCATAAAGTGTCTCCACAAGTCTTCTTTCCAATGATCAATTCAAGTTAATGATGTTTCCTAAATTCTTAGCCAAGGTATCTTTGCCTATTATGGGATAGTAAAAGGTGATTTTCTAACAATTTAAATGTCTGGAGAATGACTTCCATAATAAATTGCACTTAGCTCTCCATTTATCTCCCTCTAATTTTTTATCACTGCCACCCCCTTGCTATTCTCTGACATCTCACTGCTAGGTAACATTGCACTGAAAATACAGAACCATAGTATCACAACATAAGACAGTCGGGGAGGGACCTTAAGTATGTCCTGCCAAAGTTGAAACAATCATGAGGTCAAACCAAGTTCCTCAGCACTTTATACAGTCGGTCTTGAAAACTTTTAAGACTGGACACTTCACAGCTGCTATGGGCATTCTGCTACACTGTTTGACAGTCCTGATGAAGAAAAATATTTCCCTTATATCCACTTGTTCCCCTGCCACAAACCAGTGTGAAGAGACTGACACAGGCTTCATGACTTCTCATAGGTATCACCAGGCTCCTGTTATGTGCTAGCTTCCCTTTTCTGGGTTGAACAAACCTAGTTCCTCCTATATTTTGATCAATTTACCCTTCTTCAGTTACTACTGTTGGCCATTAAGCTTACTACCTTCAGGAAAACTGGGTGAATGTCTCCAAGCATGGATTCCATTTTGGAGAACAAAGACAGTGTGTGGCTGGGTATGAATCTGTGCAACAGTCTTCCTAGTCCTATTCTGCTGATGTTCTCATCAGCATTCTGCTGATGATCTAGATTGAGTTACCTCTAAACACCAAAGTACAGGTATTTACAAGTGAGCAATAGGGAAGTCAGTACCTACGCATTACCATATTTTTGAACACAAAAAGACAGTTCCTTCCTTCAGAAGTCCTTGAAAAAAAATATAATAGATATTGGTAGGTGTGTGGGCAGCAGCTGCATTGAATTTTGCAACAGATGCATGAGAGGGAAAGGCCATGTCTGATGGAGGTTTTACTGGACCCTTTAATGGACTGTTTGGCTACCTGTCTTCTATTGGTAATCTTTCCATCTCTTCTTATCCATTTCAAGTGTTCTGGAGGGAAATGTGTGAATCTGTCCTACCAGAAAAGATCAGTCTTTGAATTCCAAGCTACAATGAAATAGCTAATGCCTTGACCCCAGATTCAGATTTTTGTTTTGACTATTCTCAACTTAATATTTCAGTCTGCGAACCAGAATTTTATTGCAAATTGCTTCATAGAACTACAGAATTAAAGTGTAATGTAAACTTACAGAGTGAGATAAAATTGTCACTTCAGGATGTGAAAATGAATAACTGAAAAAAATAGCTGCATTATGATCATAAGAAAATTGCTTATTTTGAAAGCAAGATGTAGAGGAGAGCATTAATACCAGAACAACTGAAATTTCCATGATCTGGTCTGTGATAATATCACAATAGTGACATCACACTAAGTTTGTCCTTTGCATACATAGTCTAAATAAGGATCTCTGGTCTGCTAGGCCTTGCTTACCACAAAATAAGTGGGATAAACTGCTTTGAAGGTCAGTTCTAGTATCTACTTAAACATTTTGGCATCTAAGAATGTCCCAAAAGAACAGAAGATGCTTTCAACACGTTAACTGCTCTATATAACATCGTCATCATGAGAAACAGTTGAATACCAATTTATCTGCAGCTTTCCTGAAAGGTTTATAGCACAGTGAGTGGTAATCACATTAGCTGCCTTTATCACTTGGACTGTACATTACATTAACATAATACAATTTTATAGCTTTAAGAAATATTAAACTGAAATGAAGGCAAGCAGTGCTTCACTAATGGATTTACATCATCTCTTATCCCCGCTCAGCTACAATGCCTATAATCAGAGCGAATATTATTTGCACTTCTTTAGAAAGAGCTGTTCATTTCAAACATTGTATTAGTCTGCTAAAGAGTTGCCATCTAATTGGTTTGTTGAGAGATGCAGAAACTTCTCTTGTCCTTAATCCTGATTTAAATTTGTTATAATTTTTTACTCTTATATATATCCATAACAGAAAGACACATGCATACACACATACTTGTGCAAGAGATTTAGACAGAAAAATCTCTTCACTACAAGCATACCACTGAAATTTGGTTAAGATAAATAAATAATTTGCCTTGGATCTTTTAAAATTCTCTGATTTTCCTCTAGATATCTCAAGTAGCTTTGGTTTGTCTGGCAGGGAACATCAATAAGTGAAATAAACAGCAAAAGGAATCTAATTAATCTTCTCATCCAAATCATCTCTGTGAATTAAGGGAAAAGAGTACAGCACACAAAAACAACTGTTCCTGTTCTAAAGAGAGTTTGAATGAGTAATAACAGAAGCATATTTTCCTTGTTTCTACGCTATCACAGAAGCATGAAACTTTAAGATGAGAATCAAAAGAATTACTGAAATAATCTTCATATGCTTAATCCCATTATCAATATAATTTTTTTGCCAATCACAGTAGAAATAAGTACTAGTAATTGCTGTACAAATAGCTCACAAGAATGCTTATATCTCTTGTCATCATTCCTCAATAGTCCACTATTTTTTTCAGCACTATCAGTGTTCCCAAGCCTTCATTTACAGTTGTATTCATCCTCCTCATTTGCTAAAGATCTGATCCAGAGCTCGTTAGCTCTGGTTAAAATAGACAAGAAATATAGAGTCTGTTCTAAGTCTCTTGCCTCCTTTCATCATTTTCAGCATTTTGTGCTGTTCTTTTGGAACTTAGGAGTCAATTGCAATCACAAGTCCTGATTATTCAGGCCAAGCATTTCCATATTGACTTAAGACTTGGGACAAGAATCTGACACCAAAAGAGTTGCTCACACTGAATCTCCATACCAGATATCCTTAGAAGTCAGAGTATGTTGTTTGTGAGATGTATGTGTAGAAGTGGCCTCAAAGTCCTTGTGTAATTCAGATGAATATTGTTTTTTTCTGCTAGTATGTGTTATGCTTTCCTGTAACTGGCTTCCAGGAAACAAATGAGAATTAGACTTTTTAAGTATTACATATTTTATATTTTCCTGTGTAATTTGCTGCTCTGAGGTGTTTTTCTTTTATAAATTATTTGTATTTATAACTGATTTGTATTTTCTCAAGTTAAAAAAGGTATACAGTGGAATTATGCTAAGAAAGGAAGAAAGGAGACAAAATTTTCTGGTTTTTTCACCTGTTTAAGTTGTTCATGACAACAGTATTGCTCATTCATGCAATTTAACTTGTTCTGGAGAATTGGCGAATGGGAATCAACCACACAAGGATATATTTATTGAGAGGCTGATAATCCTGCCAACCTTGTGGTTGTTCTAAAGGCTCCATCTCAATTTCCAAAAAGTTAGAGTCACACAAAAATTTAGAGGTGAGTTGGCAACCCCACTGGAATTAACAAGTTTACTTTCTTGTTCAGAGTTTAATATTTCCTCTCTTTTAACAGAAACATATAACTTCCTTGTCTCTTCACCACAGGATTAGTGGCTTCCTTGCTTGTATGTTTGACTGATGTCATTCAAAGGTGTCAAATTATTTAAGGTCTTGTGCTGAACCTTTTCCTACTGAAGTAAAAATTATTCAACATCTGTCAAGCATGCACCTGTGTTTGTTATTTTTTCCCATCTGTGGTTGACTGGGATTTTACACTCAGCTACTGCATCTTACCAATATCCTTCCAGTGTTAGAGTTTATTTACTATAGTGAGAGAAAAATAACTGTTTTGAAAAAGCCTCTTAAGAGTGGTGCATGGTTATATAAAATTCTCCTCATCTTCCCTGTACATGAACCTGTGAAGCACATACACTTAGTTGAATTTCAAGTCTTTATATATATATATATATACACCCCTATATATACAGCATTTCCTATATGTATTCAACATTATTATGTGCTTCTTTTCTTTTTGTGCATAAAGAAAACACATGGTCTTGAGGCTAAAATTTAACCTAAAAGTCAGTATCAATTTATTGCTAGTTCCAGTTCAGATATTGACTCCAGTGAGTGTTTTGCAGTATTCCTGTACCTCAGATTACCTAAGCAGGAAATAGAGTCAAAAGGTCGTTAAACTTGTATCTTGGAACTTCTTATCTTCAGCATATAGGCAAGAGGTACATGCATTATTATCAACACTGGAATAAATCCACTAGCTTCTTAGATGAAAAGTATATTGGTATATCTCTAACTCAGTGACTGGTGAAAAAGGGGCACATTTCTTGAAAAATCTCTGCTTGGACTTTTTCATGAAAATGTGTGGTTAAATGTTGCAACATCTATAACTTCCTACTTCCTAATGCCAGAAGTCAGCAGCTGGAAGCTGTGATTCGCAGAAGACAAAGCCTCTGACCTGCTGCAATGGACTGCCTGCTCCCCTTTGATCTCTAGAAGGGAGACCTGTGGTGTGGCACTGAATAGTTTGATAGTTAATATATTTGCTCTTTGAAAACCAATTTGGACATTAAAAGAATTCTTCATGTAACAAATTTCGTTTGTCTGCCTAACACAGTAAGCTTTGATTTAGGCAATCAAGATTTTCTTTATATTTAATTGTGTATACTGTTTTTCATTCAGTCAATGAGTCATCAGCTTTTCATGTATTTTTAAAGCCTCACAAATAGATGGTCTGGAGTGCTGTTAATTATCAATTAAATTTTCTGAGAGTGGATTGTAAAAAGTTCAGATGAATCCAATTAGAAAGAATGCAGCTTCCCTCTGCACCTCTAGGCTCAATTATTTTAAAGTATATGATAGCACAGGAAAATAACCAAACTTTTCCTATTGATTATAAATGTGCTTCTTAAATGAGATGCTAAAAAGTAAAAAATGCATAATTCAAAAGTAAAATTAATATAAATACATTATACTTTGGGGTTTTTTTTACTCTGCATGGTCAAATGCTATTTTACAAAAGTGATCACCTTGTATATTTGTAGACCTTTTTTATCTGGGATATTTTTGGTTTAGAAATTCTTCTACTACTGGATGCTTGCTATAAATGCTGCACTTCTAATAGCCAGTTATATTCATGATAGTATAAATTCAAATGTTTATTTAGCTAATTGAATACTCAGATCATAGTAACCTGCAAAATTTCCACTATCTCATCATGTCTTCTCATTTACCTCATTTGATCAGTAACTTTCCACAACAACATAAATGCACTTGATATTTCAGAGAACGATACTGACCTGAGCCTATTATCTCAGCACATTATGCTACTGATATAAGACAGTGGAAGTAATTTCAAGACAAACTTAACAAAGAGTTTGTAAATATTCTGGCCTAAAAAAAGAAAGAAAGATTTTCTGAAGAAAGGCTTTCAAAGCCATGAAGGATATCCAGTGATCAGGCTCTTTGCCTTTGGCAGGAGGCATGACAGAGAGATCTATTGAAGGCTGGATTAGATCACTGTTTTGTCTGAAGGCCAAAGAAATTGACAGCTTTGGATAGAACTGAATCCCTCCAACCACTGAGTTTATTTCCTTGTTTGGAAAACACTGAATGTTACTTTCAATGGCCTTGACTGAAATAGCAACCATCTTATACCTGGGTTTCAGCCCTGCCAGCTGTAATGAAAGGCCATTCAAGTATCACTCAGACAGGTGAAAACATTTCAGTGTTCAGACTCGGTGTATTCATGAGCAGGTTACAATCCTTTATTCTTTAGTTTAATATTTTTATCTCTTTACATCTTCTGTTTAACTCACTTTTGTATTTACAAATAACATTCTTCTCTTAGGACTTTCTATTCCTTTGGTTACCCCAGTAGTACTCACCTTTACTCACGCAGATTGATTTTTTTTGTTTTTAATATGACTGATCAGAGTGGTATACCATATTCCAGAGAAGTGGTGTGCAGAGTCATACTAATATTTCAGGTTTTCTGTTGGAAGCATATTTCCCTGCATATTCTAGAAACACACTTACCTTTCTCTCATCTGGTTTCTGCTTGGGGCATCTTCTGATCCACTTATAAGGGTAACTTCTTGTTCATTCACTTCTGGCTGATGATCTTCCAGTTTATGACAAATTCTTGGTTTAACTTTTACTGTGCACCATTGAGGATACTGTATTTACATTTAATCTTATTTCCATTACTCCACTTCCCACAGTCATTTATTTCTTGCATGTTTCAGGAAGCAGGTTAGGGCTAGGATTTATCAGTCTCCTTTGCAGTTCTGATGACATCTTTTCCCTTCTAGATCTGCATCAGATTTATGTTTTATTGAAAATCATAAGCCTATATCATCTGTCTTGTATTCTGTTCCCAAGGGTCTGCTTCTTATAAGCTTCCCACTCTCTTCTTCACTCTCTTTTTTTAATTTTTTTTCAATTTAGATTCTTTTGCATTAAACTTAACAGTTTTATTCCTAGAGAAACTTAACATTTGCTAACTATAAGTATTTGGATCAGCTTTCAGCTTGATGTTTGTACTTGTCTGTGCACAACTGACTTCTGCTTATGATAGGTATATACATGTGCAAGGTAAAATATACGCAGGTATCTTCCCCACAAGTGCCAAGGTAGTGGAAAGGATTCAAAGGGTTTATTTCAGAGGCAAAGACATTAAAACTTACAAGCTTCTTGGTGCTGCAAGACAGCACTGGGCCTCAGAGGGAAAGGCAAAGCTCCTGTTCTGTCCCAGGCTTTATCATTGCTGGCCCCTTCGACACTGCCTGGGGCCGCAGAGACCCTGTAGCATTTCTGTGTTATCTCTCTCCTCTCACATATCAGAGAAAGAAGTTGAGAACTTCTCTTGGTATGCAGGGGTGGGAAGAAAGCATTGAAACTGCCTTTGAGGAAGAGTTACCTTTTAGATAGAAAGCCTTCCTAAGCAAAAACCCTGTCTCTTCGCAACAAAATCTTCCAGGAAAAATGGATATTCTATCCTCACAGCATGACAAAAGAAATATTTAACAAAAATATGGTTCAAACACATGCAAAATCCCCTCAGCATTAAAAACAGAGCATTAAGTCTAAACTATGCACAGTACACTTGTCTCATTCTGAACAAACACTTTTACACAAATTATTTCAGCACAATAAGGAGACATCTTAATAGATATGTCAACCTTGAGATGTTGGATATTTTAATGCTTACTGCCTATATTCACAATATCAAGGAAAATAGTCTTTAGTAGATTGGTGGTTGATCTCAACTTTGAATTCCAGTTTATGATGAGAAAAATATTTGATCTTTTATTGTATTTTAAAACCATTAAAAAGTGGTGGTGATTTAGATAGATAACTTGTCTGTGAGTATGGTTATTTGCATCACTTTATTGTGGTACTAAAACATACTTGCTCTTCTTTGAAAAGGCTATACAATATTCACTGTGGCACAACATTTGTAATAATGCTTAGAAGGGATATCTAATCTCAGTGTGGAGTACCAGGTTACAAGGAAATGACAAATTAAATCCTACTGCTGTGGAACTGTAGATCAGAATTAGGACTTCTACTCACAGAAAAGTGAATCCTAATACATGTGGACTAGAGTCTTTCATGTCTCTACTTTAAACATTACTTTATATGTACTTTGCCTTTCAGTAGTGAGCTCAAACCCATACAAATATTTAACCCCTTAAACATACACTTTACTCATAATTAGTACTGAACCTACTTAAATTCTGAAAATACATATTTAATACTTTCTGAGACCAAAACTTTGGTAATTTTTGAAGGTGCTTGTATTTTGTTTATTTTAATTTTTAGGTTTGTAGACATCTAGACATTTTATTTTGGCCAAGAGTTGCTCAGGTGTCCACATTTTTGCATCTAGCTCTACACTCCAGGAGCTTGTTTTCTCTCTTATGTGTAGCTCCTATCATCTGAGTTGTATCTTTCCTTATCTTACATACAGAACTCCATTGAAAATTGCCTTGTGAAATACACATCTATTTCCACCTAAAAAGAGAAAAGAAATTGAGATTAAATTTATTCCTTATTTTATAAATTAACATCTAATGGACTCAGCCAAGCTGTAAAAGATCTACTGTGCTTTTTTTTTAAAAGTAATTATGTTAGTCATCAAATTATAGCAAAAGCTACAAGTGAAAGGTATTCTGAATTTCTTTTGAAGTTGCTCTACTTTGCACAGTATAATTAAATGCATGCTAGGTCAAAGGAGAAAAGATAGAGTAAGTAAAGCAACCACTAGGGAGAGAAGTAAGAACTGAATTTTAGTGTCATTGAGCACCTTACATAATGACTTCAAACACTAAATACAGCAAGGCAGTTTCTATTCTAGAATGACCTATTGTGGTACTTAGTGATATTTGCTTAGGAAGTGGAAGAAGTTTCAAATCTCAGCAGGCACTGAGACAGGTGTTGTAACCCCTATGCTACTGCATAAGAAATTTGGAGCATCAGAAAGTAGGTGATATATTTCTTGAGACCTCTATGGGACAAGATCAGGACAAGTAAATAGCCTCTAGAAGTAGTTGAAATTGTGATACATGTCCATTCAGGGCCTAAAGTGAGGCAACTGGACATCATGAGACTGAAAATATGCTCTTCCATTTGGGCTCTCTTTCCGGCTAACCTAAATATGCCCCTGATCTTTATGCTGCTTTCTGCAGAATTCTTCCTCAAATACCCAAATTTGTACTCTAAGTAGACACTAGATACTTAACTTCAGGCTGTCAAAGTCACCAAAACAGCTATATTTTAGTGTAGAAGACAACTAAAGTATCAGAGGACTCTTCTTCCTTTGTATCATGTGGTTCAAATTATGCTGGTAATTTGTATATCACACAAATTTCTTTATAGAAACAGTTAATAATGCAAGCTTCTAAAGATATTTGAGTTGTATTTAGTTAGTTCTGCTTCTTTCCCTCTCTTTGTCCCATAAATGGCCACCTGTGTACTGGAATGCTGCCTCTAAAGTGGTTAAGATTAAGTGAAATTTATGTTTCCTTTAGAAAGGAAAAAATTTAAAAAAACTCAAAAAAATCAACCAACAACAAAAACCCCACACCAAACAAAAAAATTCACAAAATATTCAGGTAATATTTTAGAGCTACAAAGTCCAACATGGACTATGGTATACACGTCTTCTCTGCACTAAGCAAAACTGCTAAACACCTCTACCATATTATTATTGAGATAAAGAACATTTGATCTACAGAAGATACTAATGTATTATTGTAATTACTGCAATTTTTTATCAAGAATAATTTAATCTTGTAAATTTGAGTTTCTGTCATACATTTACAAAGTCAACTTTTTAAATTTTGCTTATAACAAAACAATAAGAGAGTCCAATATTAAATATTACATTATTTTAGATGGATATTTTGTCTTTATACTTCAAATTCTATTTTTGCTACTGGATTTCAATTATTAATCCTAGCATAATGATTGGAATTAAATGCCTGCAGCTCATAAAATTTATATATTTCAAAATGTATACAAAAAAAAGATAATATAACTACAGAGATAATGAACTACAACACTAAGAGGTGAAATCTTCCCTAGGAAAATGGTATAGTTAAAATTTTTATCTCAACGTGTAACAGAAGAAAAGACTACAGTACTGTTTGGAAGGGTCATATGTCAAGGAGTAATAAAGAATGAAAGTTTATACTTTATTCATCAGAAACTGCATCAATCAGATTAGCCCAATAAATGTATGAATCCAATACAAGATTGAAAATAAACTGAAAATATACTGGTGAGTTAAATACTGCATTATATTTTAAGGGAAAATGCCACTTCAGGCACACAACACAAACCCAGACCTGAGCAAAATCTTGGTTTTCCTAAAAGATTTATTTGAGAACAAAGACTAACAACTTTAGCAATATTTAACAGTTCAAACCCCTGAGTCTTTCTGCCAATGAGGAGCAATGAAATAATGTTTTAAGTGTGCCAAATTTATATAAAAAAGCAAACTTCTTTATTAGAAACTGTATTTTCTGCTGATTTTCAGGGGTGGTTAAACTAATTAAAATTAATCTGAACGTGAGCATGACAATTTTTTGCTGATTCTTTGCTTTATGATACCAAGTGGTGGAGAGGGTAGGCAGGCAAAGAGTCTAGGTGCTGTAAACAGAAGGGACATGGCAAACAACAAAACAAGGATGAAGTGGGATCACCAGAAACACAAGGATGTAAGTAAGGAAGTGCTTGCCCCACAGTCTTATGAGGGAACCTTTTATTCCCTTCATGGGAAATCAGCACACTTGAATGTACGTACACTAGCACAGGCTGTGGCCTGAGGAACAAACAGGAGGAATTAGAAGTCTATGTGCAGTTACAGGACTATGACTTCACCTAAATAATGGAGATGTGGTGGGACAGCTCACACAACTAGAGTGCTGTAAAAGAGAAACCCAGACCCCTTAAGAATCACATGTTGGCAACGCCCCACGTGAGAGACAAGCCGGAATGCATGGAGCTCCACCTTGTGACAAGTGATGAGCTGAGAGCTGCTGTGTTGGGATCTGGTAGGCAGATCAACACGGGTCATTCCTAATAGGAAAGAGTAGTTGAGGTCTTTGTCATACAGTGGGAAGAAGCCTCAAATTCCCAGTCCCTGGTTCTCACACCTGTCACCCTGGTATCTGCTAGAAAGACAACATAAGTCAAAAGCAAACTAGGAGGTTTCTGGAGTGCATTGACAACAGCTCCTTGACACAGGTGGTCCAGTTAATTAACAAGGAGAGTGGACCTGACACTTACAAGCAGGAAAGAAGTGGTCAGGGATGTGGAAATCATCATGTGGGCTGCGTTAACCAGGAATAGTGGAGTTCAGGATCCTGAGAGACTGGAGTAGGGCAAAAGCAGGATCATCACCCTGGACATCAGAAGCACAGGTTTTGGCTTGTTCCCTTTGATCAGCAGAGACAAATGTGAAGTCTGTACTTAGGGAGGAATAACCTCATGTAACAGTGCCTACTGGGGCCAACTGGCTGGAAAGGAGCTTTGTAGAAAAAGACCTCGGTGAAAACAAGTTAAGCAGGAGCCAGCCATATGCCCTCATGACAAAGTATGCCAAGATATCCTTGGTTTTATTAGCAGTTTTGCCAGCAAATAAAGAGAGGTGATCCTTCCCCACTTCTCATCTGTGGCCAGTGCTTGACTACTCAGTACCAGAGAGAAACTGAGCTGCTGGAGAGAGTCTAATGAAGGGTTATAGAGATGAATACGGGCCTGGAGCACCTTTCAGAGATAGACTGAGAGAGTGGCATGGTTCAGCCTGGAGGAGGGTTGGAGGGGGCACCTCAGAAATGTCTATAAACACCTGAAGGGAGGGTGTGAATAAGAACCAGGCTCTTCTCAGTGGGGCTCAGTTACAGGACAAGAGGCACGGGGTACAAACTGCAACACAGGAGGTTGTCTAAACATCAGGAAACACTTCTTTTCTATGAGAGTAAGTCAGCATAGGTACAGGCTGCCTAGTGAGTTTGTGGAGCTTCCTTCCTTGGAAACATTCAAAGTTATCCAGGCATGGTCCTTGATAATTGAATGTAGGTGATTTTGCTTGATCAGGGATTTGGAACAAGATGACCTCCAGAGCTTTCTTCTCTCCTCAAACATTCTGTGAACTTGCGAGAGAGGTTCTTGAAAGAATCCCATAGGACATGATCCTAGAGACAAGGGTGAGAGCTGATGGGGAAGGGCTTATCCTGATTGGGTTTGATACAAAACCTGGAGGAACGGCTATAATATACTAGATGGGTGTGCTACCATTCAGAGGGCCATCAACAGACTGAAGAATTGAGCAAACAGGAATCTCATTAATTCAGCAAAGGCATCTTGCTTTAATTGACCCTGCTCGAACAGTGGGATTGAACTAGATGTTCTCAAGAGTTCCCTCCCAACCTCAACAAATATGTAATTTTGTGATTCAGTACTTGATGAGGTACATTCTGCATTTATTTTCACTGATGTTGATAGGTTATCATTAAGTGTCTGACCTCTCAGAGGCATGCAATGAACTAATGCCTGTGAGGGCTATGTACTATGCTGTATTTAGAAGGGATCATATCATTGGTTAATAATCTTTGAAAAGGGCTGTAAAAAATCAACTGTAAAAGACTTTGAAAGAGCTCACTAGAAAGGACAACTAATTATGGTTCAAGAAAATCATGCTACATAATTTCTAAGGTGATATTTCAAAGCTCATCAGAGTAATTTTCTTCATATCTATTGGCTTGGATTAGGCCCCTTTTGAATAGAAAACAAGAAGTGACTAAAATGCACAAATAAAGAAACATTTTAAAAATACCACAGATAGTGAAGGTCTACCTCATAAAACTTTTTTTGGACAAAATAAAGAATTAAATCACATTATTAGGAATCTCATAATTACAAAATAGTTATGGAACTTCTCTTGGATATGGTGAAGATATTTTTACCTCTTTTACAAGTGGAAAACTAATTAATAAGCAATGAATAAACAATCTCTCCTCAATAAAATTCCTGCCATGTCTGCTGCAGCTTGTTACCTCACCTGTGATGCTAACGTTGTCTGAGGGTAAACTGTGCACTGAAACAATCCATACCAAAAAAAAAGCTTTCTAATCTACTGTTTGAATTTTTTGTTTAGTAATTTTTTAATTTCCAGTCATTTTGGAAATGATATTTTTAAACAGCTTTACTGTAAGATGGGACAGGCTATAAACTTCAGATGAGAAGAGGGAGGACTAGGTGCCTGAGGAAGAGGAACTTTAATTTGGCTTTTTCATCAAAACCAGAATAGTGAAAGACAGCCTAAAGGCTGGATTTGTGAAGACTATCTGAAGATGTAGATGATGTCTAGTGTGATCTCAAAGGCATTAAACATAATAAGTTTAATGACATTTCTAAAAACAAAGAGCATGCTTCAACCATTTCAAACCAGATCCTAACACTCTGAAAAGTGGCTCACAGAAAACCCAGCACTTTTGTTCTTGGGCATAAACATGAGCCAACAAAGATGTTTCCTTATGTTAACTCTGAAACTTGTGACTTGTGTCTATCCTAGCTGACCCTTTACACATGGGAGAGACATAAGGTTATATGTGGCTATGGAGATATTTAGAACCTTACAATCATACGCAAATGTCCAGAAACTGCATGTGCACAATGGAAAATATTCTGAGAAGACAGGCTTTGTATTATTTGGATTAAGTTTGTTTTCTCATTTTCCCAAATGCATGCATGTACCTCTGAAGGATTTTCTGGTATTTATAGGGGACCCAGAGGTTGTCAGTTCACATACATAACTTAATGGGAGTTTGCTCTGTTTGGTGCTTGGGAATTATTCATGCATGCAAATAATGAAACAGATAATTTCTTCTTTTTCCCATCATTGAACCTGCATTCACTTTTAATTGTTTAGTGAGAACATCTGTTAACTTTCTTTTGTATTATCAAGTTGTCAATGAGAGAACAAGCTATAAAATTTGAAGGAATTAAATGAAAATGACAAGGAAAGTTTAGATCAGGTGTCATGAAAAATGACTGACTAAAAGACTTGAGGGAAAACTTCCCAGGGGAAGTCATAAGGGGTGTTAATCTAGAGATGTGCAAAATCCAATTGAAAAAAATTGCAAGTGTGCATTAGGGAATGAGCCTGCATAAGGCAGGCTACTAGATTTACAGCAAGGCACTACTGTTGCCTTGAAATATGCTCCTGACCATAGAGTCTTAGAGAATGTAGTGGGATAGCAATGTTCATAGTAATCTCTTATATAAAAATCATATACGCACATACTCATGAAGTGGACAAGAGGACTACTTTATTAGTACTGAAATTAAGAGTTTAGGGCCATATTTTTTTGAATATCTTAATCACTAGTAGGCTTCCTCTTGGTGGGAAAATATTTTTTCAAAGCACAAATTTAAAAAAAATATGTGATTATGGAGAGGATGGGGGAGGTGAAGGAATTTTGTTGTCTAGTGGTTCTGAAGATGGAAGCTAGCAGAGTTTTAGCTTTTCAAGGAATGATATTTCTTGAATGACAACATTGCCTCTATTACTGTTGTGGCACACCTTCAGTGAAATCTCCTGGTGACTGTCTGATGATTCTTGCAGTTTGATATTCATTGAGCCTCCTCAAGGATGAGGGGGAAAACAGTGAATTCAACCCTTTTGCTTTCTGCATAAATGCATCAGATGCTAGCCAGTATTTATAAAAGGAAACATATCTCCTCTTCAGACTATCCAAGTGGCTGGTGGCTGTAGCAGAAATTTCTAAAGTGTTCAGACTTGGAATTCATAATAGCAGCTTTGGGCTGATATGGTTCAAAAGAAAGCAGGGCAGTATCCAAAGACAACTGGATTTCTAGGGCTTTATAAAACTCTAGGAACTCTTGTTTTGCTTTGTTATCAAAGCTTAAGAAGCTCTATTTTTTTTAAAGGTTCTTAGACCCATTACACCTAGCCTAAGCCACATGCAAAGTCCTGGTCTTCAGCTTGTCTAAACTCTTTTATGACAGCCTATTTCAAAACTTGTCTCGGAATATATCATATTTTCAATAGAGCCATGAAAACATTTTAATTGTTCTATCATTAAAAGACTTATTTACAAGTCCAAAAGACCTCAAATGTTAGGTCACTTTTGAAAACTCTTGAATTTCACAATAAGATATTTTTCTCTCAAAGAGTGAAAGAGTAAACCAGTTTATATGGCCTTTTAGCATAGTTTTTCATGTCTTTATATTCCTCGAAGTCCTCATGAATTTGAAAGTTTATAATTCATTTTAATCAAAATTGGCATAACCAGAGTAGTGGAAATAGTGAGAGGCACAACAGGCTACTAATTTAACTGTATAGTTCAAACCTAGATGTGTTTGGTAATTCCTAAGGTCCAAGAACAAACAAAGAAAAGAAAGAGAAGTCTCCATTCCATGTTCTGAAATCCAAGCTTTGAGTTAGCTCCAAGTTAGCCTAGTAAAGAAAAATTATCAGAGGCAGTTACCAAATAGAATCCTATCATATGATGGATAAAAACTCAGCAGCCTAGAAGGTCCAGGGAAGAAGATCTTTATTATAGCAACTGTGCACATTATATATAATACTACTGAGCATAAAATGGCTGTGAAAACTGACTCAATTCTTCTAAAATAAGGCAAGTTATTTTTTCACATTACTGCACTCCAAAATGCTTCATACCTCTCTCCCAAGAAATTATTATTCCATCAAGCAATTAAACTTTTATGATTGTGTTATAGTGCAAAAGTTCTTAATGCATTTTAGAAATATTTTTTAAAAGCAAAATTAATGTGATTTTGTTTCCTTTTTTTTTTTTTTTTTAGGTGGTGAATTGCTTTTTTTTTTTCCAACTAATTTGATAGAATTCTGCTAGAACTACAAACAGCTGGATTTTCCCAATACTTTGGCTTCATCAATGTTATTATATGTATTAACACCCTCTCAGAGCTTACTGCTAGGAGTACAGCAAACCATAAGGTTTTTCACTCTGCTTTTGTACTTGCTCCTTGATTTCTCTGCATCTGGTATGATGACTGTCTGGTGGAAATGTTCCAACTACCTCTCTAGCAATTCTAGATAGGAACACCTCATGAGTAATTTCTTTTTTTTCATTTAGTGGAATGGAGCAGAATTTTAGCAACATGACCATGAATCCTTCTGAATTGGTGAAGTGCTCATACTTCACCACCACAGAGGTAGTGGTGATATGTGTAAACCTCTAAAGTAGAACACAGAATTACATAAATGCCAAGTAATATAATTTCCAGTCGGTAGCTTTATTGGTGGTGCTCAAACTTGTGAGCTCTTTTTAAATTTTATAACTGGTGTTATATCACACCAGTGACATTTATTGAGAAATTTTTGAGCATATGATCATTGAAACTTTGTAATAGTTTGGTTGCATAGATCTATTGTAAAAATATGATGAATATAGGAAGGAAGTGTCCTGATGACAAAGGTGAAAACTATGTTATCAAAGAATTATTTCCACTTTTACGTAGTGAAAATGAAAAAGTATCTTTAGTACTAATGATTCTCAGAGAGAAATTTCAAACAAGAGTGATAGGATCTCACATAAAACTATCTGATTGTGCCTAAATATAAGGGATACATCTCATTTTAAGTTAGTTAAATTTGATATAGACATTTTACACACTGAAGCCTGGGGGCAGGTATGAGGGTTGGGTTCTAGATTTGTCTTCTATATGGAAAAGCATACAGGAAGGAATAATAGTATTTCCTGTAAAAGGCATCAGAGTATTGCTTTTATAAGGGCTACTTGTAATGATATGAAATGTCAGAATATTTGGGGGTTTGAAAAATAAGCCTTATATACAGGAGCTAGAAACAATTTCCACAACTGATAACATCAGATCTTTATTCCAAGTGCGCTTCCAGCTGCAGTCTATTTCCCTGCAGTGTGATCATTTTTCCTAATTAAGATTGTCATCTCTGTCAGGCTGAATTGTATCTACATCAATTAACTTATTCAAATTGATTATGGAATAGGGCCTAGAAGGAATAATGTGGTACTCAAGTGACATTTTCTTTCGTATGTCTCTTTACACATGCCTTTGTCCATTGCTTTGACCTCCAAAGAGTCTCACTGAATGGCAAACTCCACTTACCTCATTGAGACAGGTATCAGACTACAATACCTTATCTGTGGGCAGAGCACATTACACAACGTGGAAACTACTGCAAAACCAATAATCATACTGATACTTCCAATTTTATGTCTTCTTTATGTAGGACCAACTTATACTGATTCTTACACAGAGGCCTTTTTAACCTCAGTAGAACTGACGTACGTATGGAGAACAGTGTTTTTTGAGACTTACAATACTGGTGTAACCAAAAAACAAATTTATTTTTTTTTACACTTAATAACTTGTCAAGGTAAGTATTTCAATCCATTAATAATCATTTCATTAGAGTCTGTGTAATAATAAAATTACATGGAAAAAAGTTTGGCTCGAACAGCGAGAATAGCTTCATATACTCCAAGAAGGGACTTTATACATGGAGATACTTCATTTTCTTCAGAAGTTTTGTTTCCTCCTAAGCCACACCATTTACAAAGAGGGTGGTTATCGATTGCTTCATTGCTGCAAACACTGTTATAGTGATGAGCTGCTAGGTAACTATGATGGTGTTCCCTATCAGTTTATTAGAAGTTACAATCGTTGACTTACACCTCCTTTTATACAGCACTTGCACTTTCAAGTTTCCTCACTTTTCTTAACCTTTCAAGAACTACTTCAATTTCATGCCTAATATTTTATATTATTAATAGGCTGTGATATACTAAACACTATATCCTAAACAGTTCAAGTTTTGCCACAATGAATGCCAGAGCTCAGACTAATCCCTGGTAATGTAGGAGAAAGCTTTTCATGCATAGTGTCTCCTTAGCAGCAGGTCTAGAGAAAACAACTGTAAAACTGAAGCTGACAGTATACTAGCACTGTGGTTTTGTGAGGTATATGCTAGCTTGCTGGGACACATATGACAAAGTGGGTATTAGTTTCAAGTATTGTAAAATAAACTTTCAAATCATATATGCACTATGGTCTGTAGCTGTAGCCTCATGCTTGGGCTTAGTGCGGATGAAACTTGTCTGCTACGGTATCTGTGTGCAAAAAACTGACAAATGAGGAAGATTCCAAGGACAAATAAATTGCTGGACTTGTCTCCTAGATGTTAATTTCTAGTTCTATTGAAATAAGTGCCAGTGACATGAACTTTTTGTTTTGTTTTGTTTTCTTGAAGATAGAATGAATCCTCTGACACAACGGGTTTAGGCTGACTTGCTTGACTTTGCCTGTCCCTATCCCAAATAGCAACAGCTATGACACTGCAATACACCGCACCAAGTGGTTCAGGAGTCAGGATCATTTGGAAAAAACAGTGGTTACAACATGTTGCAACTTTTTAAAAAACTTCTCAGGTGATAATGCAACTTTCAATTGAAATATTATTCAATTATTTTCAGAAACACTGAAATTACAATTATTTACAGTTGGTCTTATAATATCTTCTAAACAAAGACCATATTCTGTATAGCCAAAATGATCTCTCTGCTGCTTTGAGGGAGAATATGGGAGATGTTAACTTACCCTCCTAAGACAGTGTCAATTTTCTGAGTACTTCTGTAGAAAGTGCATAATTATTTCAAGTGAGCTGTACAGAAAAATTCTGATGAAACAAAAGTGTGTCAAAATTACAATTCATTAAGTTTGAAATATTTGTGGGTGGGAGGTGGGGTGGGGGTGGGCAGGGACATGACATTTTGGCTTTGATATAATTACATACAGTCAAGGAAAGTGTCCTCTGCAAAAACCATAAACATATATATTCATATAAACACACACACTGGAAAAAAATGCTACTTGTTTTTTGCCTACTGTACAGCTCACAAACCTGTGTGCTATTTAACTGGGCTAAGTGTGCTTGATCTATCTATCAGACAAGATACATAAACCTGTCTATAAAAATTTAGTAACACAGGACATATTTGATTTTTTGTTTATTTTCTGTGTCCCTTTATATCCACTTTGATATTAAGCAAATGTGTTTTGAGAACAGGCAGAAATGGATAGGTAGTTTGAAGACACACATAATTGTATTTCTTCAAATAAAAAGCCAACCAGGTAATTGCATTTCTCACAAAACATTTTTATAAATGATGCAACCTTGCAAACTCACCTTCTTCATATAAAATAACTTCTTTTTCTTTCTGATATTGAAAATGGAAAACACAAATTAGACCAATCAGTTTACCTCATGTTAAAGGCAAAAGAATTGGCAATGATATCATTCCAGAACAATTAGGACTACATATGCCATATGCATTCAATGCTTTAACAATATTATAGGAACATTTTTAGGACACACCCATATTAATTTTTCTTTATTTTGAAGGAATAAAATATGAAATGCAGTATTGGAAAAATACACAGTAGGAGAATACTTATAAAGAACATGACTGCAAATGTCTTTTATTGCTGTTGATAGCTGAATAACTATCTTTGGAAGAGATAGAAGTGAAGTTTTATAGAAGAAAAATCAATTGGTATTGCTCAGTGAATTTTACATGCACGGTATTTAAGATAAACATGTCTAAACTGAAATAGCAACCCTTTCTCAAATGTTTTTAATAAAAACCCTAGTAATCATATTGTTAATTTATTACAGTATTTTTTATTCTGGAAAATGTTTCTTTTCTGGAACATACTCTCCTATATAAATAAAGTAAACCATTTTAAAATCTTATCCTTGCTATCTCTATCTAAGATTTAACCTAGTGAAGAATGTCCATCTATTAACATTGAACAGGATTGTTGACACAGTGAATAATTCCAATCAGTGAATAATTCCAAATTAGTAATTCCCACTTTTGGTATTGATGAAAGTAGACTGAACTTCAACAACATTGGTTCAATTTAACAAAACAAAACCTCACTGTTGCTAGAAGTCATAGTTTTCTTGCCAGTGCTTTCACTTGAACAAAATTCTCCACTGATTTCATCGGAGGTCAAATAAAACCAAAGCTGGGAAATTTAAAAACTCTTAGCACTCTTTGATAATTTTTCTGTAAAACCTTTTTCTCCTCAAAAATATGTCTTCAGTCTGGGAAAATAAGAACACCATAAATATTTCTTCTAGCTATTATATTTATAGAGTTGTTCACTTAGGCTGGAATCAGTAGCTTCAATTGTTGGTGGTTTCTACATTCATTTTGGTCACCACTACAGAGTAGTTTAATGCCTTCAAAACTGAAATTCTCCACCAAACCACAACAAGCTTTTGGTTAGCCTTTGAATAATATTATTGACTGACATGAAAATCTGCAGATAGAAGTGATATACTTGCCTATATATAGGCAAATTTGGAATGCTGATTCACTGTTGGGTCCACTTTTATAACCATTTGAGCTTGTTTAAACACATGAATATTTGTATATAGAAATATGCTTTGTTAAAATTAGAATTAAATGTTTTCCATCAGGAGTTCTGCTTGAACATAATGTAGTCAAATGCTCACAGCAAAAGGGTAGATGTCAAAACCCATGGATGTCGTGAACCCTACTATGCTGAGAGCAAAAAATAATCCAATTTCTAACTTAAAATTATACTCAGTGATGACACTCCATTACTTGTCTTGATGATCTTCAGTAATGATAAAATTAATGCATTAGTCACATGCAATCAAATTGGCTCCTAGTAAGTCCTGCAGTCTGATTAGGAACGGCCCTCATTTAAAAATTTTCCCTTCTTTTCATTGTACGGCAAGAGATGTCAATTGATTGGGCAGAAAGAAATGAACTGAATTTCAGAGGGGAAATTGATTATAGCAAGACATCTGAAAACACTTTTTTTACCAGAAAAAAATTCTGTGAGGTTTGAACTTACTGACAGGTTAGAAATAAGAATTCCATGAAAATATACTTTTCTTTGAAGCATTATAATAAAAAGTAAAATAGTTTCTTCTTTTTGTAAACCTATCTCTATGACATACTTTTACAGTCCTGTAGCTTCTATAAAATCACACCATTACTGCTTTTTCCTCTACATCTCACAGTCTGCAACTGCTCATGTTTATATGTGAGTGTGTGGTAATATTAAGTTTGAAAACAATATATCAGGACACCGAATATTTTAGCTCAAACAAAGGCAAAATGCAAATTAGATCAATTTATATAAATTGGATGCAAATTATTTAGTACTTCTAGCTATACTGGCTTCTAGATATGTGTACAATTAAATAGTTCCCACAAACAGGCACGAAGGCTAGCAGACAATATTGTTGATATTTCCATCAACTGTCATGTAAAATGACGCTCTCAAATATGGCCTTTTCCTGCTTACATTTTACGTTTTTGAGCTCAAAAATACTCAAAGCTCCAATCTGACTTTAAAATTAGCAAGCACAGTAGAAATTGAAATGTTTCAATGATGTATGTTACATCCTCTAGGTGCTGAAAGAGGAATAATATATTGTGCCAAGAATAGCTGCTGCCAGGTAAGGTTATTACAAAATTTCACTGGACTTCAAAAAGCCTGGAATGTGACACATTGCCAAGTGAGCTTTTAGAAGAGAAAACAACATTTTAAAGTGATGTTTATTTTGTAACAATACATTATATTAAAAATATTAGTCTTAATTCCACCCCACTTTATTAACAATTCATATTAGTAAAAAATAGTGAAAAATCATATAAATAACTAGGGAAATTTATTGAGAAAATTAGATAAATTTGATATTGCTTCAAAGATACTAATAAGAAACCCGATTATCTTGATATACTTGCTTAAGTATATCTCTGTCATCATAATATCTTTAGTAACATGAAGAATTGGATACATTGCAGCATTGAATGCAACATCAACAAAGACAATACTGTCATTTTACTTATATTAATTTGTGTATCTAGATTACAAGCTAGCATCCTCTGAAATACAGTGAGAGCTTTGAAAACACCCTACTTTTTTGCATGTTTTTTATAGTTTATATATTTTCAAGTTATAAATTTATAACATTATTATTAAAATAACAAGAACTAAACAAAATTCACTTTCTTTTTGAGTAGTTGCATACTGTAGTTTTTGATTTTATTCTAACTACTGACTTTTAGTTGAATACCAATGACATCAAAACCAATTCAGTAGTTCAACAGTACCTTTTCTGTAGTATTTTTACTGATTATTTAACAATAACTAAATGCTGCAAAGGGTCTAAAAAAAGAAGCTGATATGCAAAAATTGAGTATAAGGATTTCAAATTAACAGGACTGAGAAGGGAATACAGCTAATACAAAATAATCATAGGAACATTTTGTGAGAAAATTCACTCTGAAATATAAAATCCTCTGAAACCCTGGACCATGTTATTGATATGCAGGGCACAATATTAACTGTGATGGTCACATAATCATACCCTTGGAGTGTAATAAGTCCTCATGATAAGCCTGCCGGCTGGAAATATTTTGCACAAAGGAAGAGAGACACCTCCAGAAGGGACAATAAAGATGATTAATCTGGCAGACAAACTACTGAGTGGTAGGCTTCAACAGCTTCATGTGACTCTAAAACTGCCTTGCTGATTTAGGATAATAACTATCCGCTTAGCACGTTTCCTTTACCAAGAAAGGATAACAGTTAATACACCACAAACAGAATCAATATTAAAGAATGGTTTAATATACAGAAAGTCATACAAATTATCACTGCTTGACGTGCCATATGAGGCCACCACCAACAACCAGAAATGGATTATATGTTTCCTCAACCAAATGATAAATTAATTCAGAGCAGTGTGTTAGGATATCCAGAATTTTAAATAGCAAATATTTTAAAACAAAATGCAGCATGAAACAGAAACAGCAAACATAATTATACCATTCTGTGGAGGAAAAAAATGGATCTCCATTTTCAGAGTTAGCTACCAACTGGCTTTTATATGACATTATACCCTTCCGACACCTAGGGTACTCTTCTTGTGTGATCAGGCAGATGTCCTGAAATTAAATTACAAAAAGAAAGACAAAACAATGGAACTCGGCCTTTTTCTTTGCCCGAGAAGGTTTGTTTCACATATATTGGTGACTATCATGGCAGCTTTTGGCACCTTGATTAAGTATCTTAAAACCTACATCACTTATTTCTTTGCAATGTTATTCTTGTAGTCAGAATATGAATTGCTAAATTTTAAATCATTGCCACGAATGTGGCATTCTCAGAGATGAGTATAGGACAAGTGAGTTGCATTTAACCAGTGTATGTGAGACATCCTTCTGCTTTCCTGTATTCTGTCGTGTCCTTGCATAGGAATGAAACAGACTACTTTTTCATCCTTCTAGACAGTAATTAACTCACATTTGCATTTTTTAAAAATTTATAGAATTGTAATAAATACACAGACCTACCTTTGTTATTCCCCACTATCATCCTCTATTAGTTTTCATGAAACACATTTTTTCATAAAATGAAAAGGCAAAACAGGTGTTAGATTATTTATGTCTGAGAAATTCATATCATTTAAATAATTAAAACTAATTTGTGTTGAGAGCTACAGTTGCATTTTTATTAGAGAAACAAGTACAAATAGGCATCACTACAGAGCTGTTTATTCAATAATGAGATTAAATGAAATGGATTTCGTAGTCTCAATTCTTTGATTAATGTGGCAATTGGAACTCTAACTTCTGTGCCCTAACAATGTGGAAACAGCTGCTTACCCACTATAATTCTGTAAAACTTTTTTCTTTAAAGCTACACATTTTAAATTATCCCTAAAAATATATTGTAAGCAAAATACTGAATGCTTTCTGTTTAAACAATATTTGCATTATAAACCTGACATTAGTCTACTTTTTAATTTAATCACAAAAAAAAGAAAGTTTCATTTACAAATAACAGTATTTATGTTTACATGTAATGTAAACCTTTCTGCATATCTTTTTGCTTATACAATATAGAGGTTATTGTAT